>NC_091204.1:28808052-28878052 GCF_040958095.1 Procambarus clarkii
AACAGGGGGCATATACTGTTCACCGACAACTATTACACCAGCCCCCTGTTGACCAGATACCTCCTTGCCCACAACACTGGCGAATGTGGCACTGTGAAGGCCCACAGGAAGGAAATGCCAGTGTTCGGTATAGGTATATCCGTGGGCGAGTGCCAGATGCGCAAGTGTGACAATATGCTGTCAGTGCAGTGGAAGGACAGACGCGAGGTGAATATACTGACGACGACTCACACCGGTGCCATGTTGGACAGTGGGAAGGTCCATTTTCAGAAATGCAACCCCATGTATAACCCAGACTGTGTCATATACTATAACGTGAACATGCGCCTCGTCGATAAATGTGACATGATGCTTAGTGGTGTGGAGTGCGTGCACCGGTCTGTGAAGTGGACGAAAAAGTTTTTCTTCCACTTCATGGATGTTGCAGTGCTCAACTGCTGCAATATGTACTTAGTGAAGTCCGGCAGGAAACCGTCTATACGTACTTCAGTGCCGTACTTCGTACTGCTGGTAAAGTATGGCAAAGAGGGCTCCATAGTATCACGTGGGGTGCAAGCAACAATGCCACATGCAGCTCCAGACAGACTGCGGGGTAATGAGAACTTTGGGGTACACATGCTGGAGTATATGCCAGGCACAGCATCACGTGACAAGGGTAAACGTGCGTGCATAGTATGCAGGAATACTACACGCAGATCACAAAAGCGAAGATACATCGGCACCTGGTGCGTGGAGTGCAAGGTGCCACTCTGCCCCGTTGGCTGTTTCACAGCATATCACACACTTACGGAGTACTGAGTGTGTGTATATATTGTGTGATACTGTACAGTGTGTATATATAATGTAAATATAAATATATCAGCGTGATAAATTGGAAATAAGTGCAGGATAAGTGTACTTGTTTGTGATGCACGTAACACAGTGTCTACAGACAGTATGGATGTTCTACTGCCATAATATAGTGTACGTGTTCACCATACACTGGATCGGAACGTAAAATCTAATACATTGTATTTGGAACTGTGCGCAAAAAATGAGCAAAATTATATTCGCAGCAGCATGCACATCCCGCCCCGGGCGCTCCACCGTCCCCAGGAGCTTACGGCATGCGCACAGGGAATGATGAAGTCACGTGCCACTTTACGGACCCCATAGCAGCCAAAGTAAGTACAATTTCGACATTCCGTTGCTATACCCATATACTGGGAGGGGTTTTTGACACTTTTAGAACAAAAAAGAATTTTCTCCTGAGAATTTATTTCTTGCGCATTAGGGGGTCATATTTGTAGGCCGAGCGCAGTTAAGGGGTTAATGCCTCTAACCACTCCCTGTAGCTCTTGTCCTTCAGTTCTGGGAGCCATTTAGTTGCATGTCTTTGCACCTTTTCCAGTTGATGTGCTTCTTAAGATATGGGCACCATACAACCACCTCTTTTATACCGATCTGCCGGTAATAACGACCGGTTTGGGAGATCGGTATCTGTAGCCTCGTATACCATTCTGGTGGTCGATATTATCGACGGTTAGTATTAGGTTTGTTTTGGCATCGGCAGCCCCTCACATGGCGACCAGGCCACCGACCTCGATCATCCAGAGTGGTATATTAAATCTTTACTTTCTTTTAAAATGATTTAGTTCTATGAGGAAAATTCTAAATTATTATTAATAAAATATTTTAAAACAATTGTTATTAAGCAAAATTCTTTGTTTTCTTATTAAATACCTTTTATAGTATAGGCAATAGGTATTTTTTTTCCCATGGACCTAGAATGTACTTCGCCTGGCCATGTGACCGCATTGTTTACTGTGAACTCGTGCGGCTGAGAACAATGTCTCAGAATATTAGCCAGAGAAAATCAGATTCAGACAAAAATAGATAAATTCATGATTTCAACGATTCGTAAATGCACCCACTGGGAATTCAACAAGTCATGCAGCATCTGCTGGCAACGAGTGCCCTACAAGCCATGCTGCACCCCCCCCCCCCCCCGATGCTGAATTCCCATCAACAAGTTGTGCAGCCTCTGCCGGCAACGAATGCTCTGCAAGCTATGCTGCACCCGCTGATGCTGAATTCCCATCGACAATTCATGGAGCATCCACCAGCAACGAATGCTCTGCAAGCCATGTTGCACCCACCGATGCTGAATTCCCATCAAAAGTCGTGTAGCCTCCACTAACGATATAAAATATGATTGAAAAGCATATAAATTAGTGTAAAAAGTGTTGATAGAGTACAGTATTGTAAGTGTTAATGATTATTTAAGCCTTGACAAAAAGATACTGTACAGTGTAAATATACAGTAGAAATAATTTTCAATTGTGAATTAGAATTAGAACTCATGTGAATTAGTAGTAAGGCTAGCTGTTGTGTGAAGTGAATGCCTGAAACTAAGTGTACATACAGTATGTACCCTGTATACAGTACTGAACAATATAAAACAAGCGCTGCAGAGGATGACGTAATCTTCACAGCTTCGTAATCTTCAGCTTCATTACAAGTTAGTCAATTTACCAATTTTATTATAGTATTACAACATATAATTTTTTTTTCAACAAAAGCTACATATTAATTTCTGCAAATGTATATTATATCATTAGCAGAATAAAGGTGAGCTCAAAATATTTCGTCTTGGCTAGCTCTCAGTGACAAGGCTCGATCACCATTGTATAGCCTGGCCGCCACAGCCTGCGTCATAACATTAAAAATACATTACCTGCACTGTTCAGTGTAAAACAAAACACATCTCTAAAATTTTATTGAGAAAATATTAACAATCACTGATACATGAAATATTTTGCAATACAAAGGAATGAACCAATTTTTTCCCACCCATCTGGACTTGATCAGAGCGTGTTCACACATCATCCATGCAGCAGCCACCAGCTGGCTTAATCGTCGGCGTGGCACTAAATTGGAACGCAATTACACAATGAACTTTATTTAATTTTAGTTATACAGTATAAAATATATCTTACCTGAATGTTACTTGAAAAATTACCCGACCCAACTTAACTTCCGAAATAACGGAGCTCCGGAAATAACGACCAGGGTACAGCCCCATATAGGCCGTTAAATTGGGTGGATACTGCATTCCATTCCAGCTTTGGTCTAACAAAAGTTGTGAACAATTTCTTTAGTATCTTGCCATCCATGTATTTAAACGCAATTTTTAAGTTAGAAAGTGTAGCATAGGCTCCTCACACAATGTTCTTTATGTGGTCCTCAGGTGATAGTTTTCTATCTAGAACCACTCCTAGCTCTCTTTCTTTATCCAAATTCTTTATCGATTTCTCACATTTCATAGAGGTGTCTAGATATGAAGTGAAAAAAATGCTAAAGGAGCTAATTAAGAACAAAGCATTTGGCCCATATGGAGTTTCACCATGGGTCCTGAGAGAATGTGCACCTGAACTCAGCATTCCACTTCAACAGATTTTTCAGGCATCCCCGTGAACAGGAGTCCTAGCAGATGTGTGGAAAAAGGCTAACACAGAAGAAATGTTTGCACTACACGGTTGATATTCACTATGCTACCTATTTCAGACTCCCAGTTGATATTAGAGGCAGCAGCAGCACTCTACAGCAGTGGCAGCAGGGAAGATCCCATCAAATATAGACCTGTATCATTGACCAGTGTAATGGTCAAAATATGAGAAAAAATAATTGAAACTAAATGGGTAGAACCCTTGGAGAAAACTATATAAAACAGACAGACAGTACGGTTTTGGATCTGGAAAATCCTGTGTAACAAATTTACTCAGTTTCTAGGATCTAGCCACAGAGATTTTATAAGAAAGATATGGTGGGGTATTTTTATTTTGGCTCTCCTAATTGTTTTGGACAACATTGATGAGTATCTCCTTGAAACTGCTTTGGATATGACCCCTAACCTATACTGGTACTTCTTCTCATGGTAATGATTTTATTAACAGATTTAGGTATACCCTTAGTAAGCCATGGACTGTTTAACCTTTTAGTTGTGACTTGTTTAGTTAGCATTGGACAGTGGGTATTATAGATGCTACCACAAACAATATGGTGGAAGTGCTGATAATCAAAACAGGGATACTAAATGTAGTTATTGTCCTTGTATATAAGTCACCAGAGGCAAATCATCAGCAGTTTAAAAACAAACTAATGAAAATAGAACACTGCTTAGAAAATCTCTCAAATCCAGCCCCAAACATCATCCTGCTTCAGGACTTCAACCTATTGCACCTGAAATGGAAGACCCTAACTAATACAGTTTTATCAGAGAGAATTCCTGGAAGTAGCCTAAATGAACAGTCACATGCAAATGACCTGCTACGAATGTGCGACTGGTTTGCCTTAAATCAGCAAATAGTTGAATCAACTAGGAAGAACACGCTGGACCTCATTTTCACTAATAATGATGAATTGATCAGGAACATAATGATTACAAATACCTGTTACTCAGATCACAACTTAATTGAAGTTTTGACAAGCTTGGGGAATAGACCTTCAAACTCAGTCTCGATTTCCAGTGGAAGAGATTTCAGCAAATTCAATTTCAATAATACACAGATAAACTGGGAGCAAATGAACCAAGACTTCACAGAAATAAGCTGGGAAGAACAGCTAGAAAATGCAAACCTGAACCAGTGCCTGAAAAAATAAGCTCAGTAGCACTAGAAATATGCTCAAACCGCATATCCCTAAGAAGAAAACAGGAAGAGATGCAGATTGGAACGGGAACGTCGTTCCCTCTATAGGCAAAGAAAACAAATCGCAGAACAACTTGAGAGTCGCACCCTATCTCATGAACGGCGAAGAAGGTTAGGTAGAGAAATAGAAGCAATTGAACTAAAGCTACAAGAATCATACAAAACCCAGGAGAGGCAAAGAGAGCAAAAGGCTATCAGTGAAATAGAGGGAAATACAAAATATTTTTTCTCCTATGCAAAATCAAGATAAAAAACTGCATCTAGCATCGGGCCCCTGCGAAAGAGATATGGAACTTTCACAGATGACAACAAAGAAATGAGCGAAATACTGAGGAAGCAGTATGCGAGCCACTAAACACACTAAAGATTGATAACTGTTATGATCTCAGCCTGCAGGAGAAATGAGTCCCCTTGAGAGTCATTCTACCAGACTTGACCTAAGAGGTTAAAGAGATATAGACCTGGATATTTATATAGTAGACATTCGATTGAATTTGACAAACGGTTTGCAAGTATGGCAGTGAATAAGGATATAAATAAATGACTGGTCATGAGATGTGGAGAATTTGCTGGGGGTGTGAGGCTCGCTTATAAGGACGTTGACCTCACTTGAGCACCAGAAATTGTGAGGGGAAGTTGAGCTCCATTGGGTTCCAGTTAGAGAAGAACCCCCTAGTTTATATACCTTCAAGAGAAAGGAAGCGTGCAGACGTTTCAGCTGTGGAATTAATCTGGAAACGTGTGGTCACGTGTCCTGGATGGCAGGAAGAGTTGTGAAGCCGTCCAGAAACATTTTCGTGGGCAACCGTGTGTGCGCCCTGGTCAGGCATCATCAAGTGAGCGCCCTCGCAAGAGACATTTTTGTGGTAGGCACAGTTTTAATCAGTTAACAGTGATTGCCTGTAGTTGGTTGTGTGCCCAGCGGCCGTAGCCAGTATTTATTGATGTTAGGCAAATTTTATTGAAGCAGAAAGTTCAAAACAGAGAGTAAAGACAGAGGAACGTCCTGGAGGCCGGAGCGACGTCCGTCCCCTCCACGCACTCATGGGTGACTGAGAGAGCTTAGCTCCTGGCAGAGTAGCTGCCTCGTGGCGGCAGGCGGAGGAACTGCTCAGCAGGCGAGGCGGAGGATGGATTCGCCCGAACAAATGTGACCATGGTGTTATTGCATATAAAATGCGTTCATAAGGAATTACCGGAAAAATAGGCAGATGGATCTACAATTTCGTGACTAACAGAACCCAGTGTGTAATAGTCAACAAAATAAAATCCTGTCTTGCTTCAGTACTCTTTTCTCATCTTCATATCGGACATCGAGAAGGACGCAATCTATAGTACCATATCATCCTTTGCAGATGACACTAGGATTTTTATGAGAGTAGACAACGTAGAGGACACAGCAAACCTGCAGATATAAATCAGGTCTTTCTAGGGGCTACAGAAAATAATATGGTGTTTAACGAAAATAAGTTCCAGCTTATGCGCCACGGAAAAAATTAAAATCTAAAAACGGAAACAATGTACAAAACACAAGTCAAATCATAACATAGAACAAAAAAGCAATGTAAAGGATTTGGATTTACTCATGTCGGAAGACCTTACCTTTAAAGAACACAATAAAAAAGCCGTCACAATTGCAATAAATATGATAAGTTGGATAAAAAGAACCGTTCACACTAGAGATGCTATACCAATGATGATACTCTTCAACACGCTAGTGCTCTCTAGAGAGGAATACTTCTGCACAATGACAGCACCTTTCAAAGCTGGAGAAATTGCTGACCTGGAGAGCGCGCAGAGATCCTTTACTGCTAGAATCCACTCAGTAAAACATCTAAACTATTGGGACCGACTAAAGAGCCTAAAACTGTACTCCCTTGAGCGCAGGCGGGAGAGGTACATAATAATTTACAAGTGGAAAATATTAGAGGGGCTGGTCCCAAACCTGCACACAGAAATAACATCACATGAGACCAGAAGACATGGCAGGATGTGCAGAATACCCCCGTTGGAAAGCAGAGGTGCAACAGGTATTCTGAGAGAGAACTCTCAACATCAGAGGCCCGAGACTGTTCAACACGCTTCCGCTACACATAAGGGGCATAACTGGCCGACCCCCTCACAGTGTTCAAGAGAGAACTGGATAAGCACCTCCAAAGGATACCTGATCAACTAGGCTGTGACTCATACGTCAGGCTGCGAGCAGCCGCGTCCAACAGCCTGGTTGATCAGTCCGGCAACCAGGAGGCCCTGTCGACGACCGGCCGCGGGGACGCTAAGCCTCGGAAGCACCTCAAGGTAACCTCAAGGTGAGGTACTACATTCCTTTGTTTTGCTTAGAATATTTTTTAAATAGCTTATATTTTGAATCCACATCGAAAACCCCTTTTACGTCACCTATCGCTGGGTTCACGTATAGCTCCAAGACCGGCCCACACCCCATACCCAAGACTTTCCAATCTATTTGGCCTAAAAAAATTCTTAGGCTATTGAAATCAGCTTTTCGAAAATCAGGCACTTTAACAGAATTTTCTCCTACAGATCTATTCCATTCAATGCTAAATCTGATTTCTTTATGATCACTGTTCCCTAGCTCACTCCCTATTTCGATGTCCTTAATTTGTGTTTCCCTGTTAGTTAACACTAAATCAAAAATATTATTTTCGTGCGTTGGTTCCTTAATGTGTTGCGTAAAAAAACAATCGTCAATTAATTCTAGAAAATCTTCTGCTTCATTATTCCCTATTTTGTTCAACCAGTTTATTCCACTAAAATTAAAGTCACCCATGACATAAATACTGTTAGATCTAGATGCTTTAGATATTTCGTCCCATAGATGCTTTGCTTCCATTCTGTCTAAATTTGGTGGCCTATATATAACTCCTATTATAATATTATTTGCTTTTTGTTTAATTATATCCAAATAGTTTCTGTGTGCGGCTCAGTTTTGATTTCCTCTGTTAGGGACATTTCCATATATGTTAGGGACATTTCAAATTATCCCTAACATATATGGCTACTCTCCTTCCTCGTCTAATATATCTGTCTGTGTGAAGTAGTTTAAATCCATTTGTTTGATATTCAGTTAATAGTTCTCTATTTTCTACATTCATCCACATTTCGATAAGTGCAATAATATTTATTTTTTCTGTGCAAACAAGAGCATTTAATTCATTTATTTTATTTCTTAGACTTCTACTGTTAATGTAATATACCCTAAGTGAATTGTTATTTTGAGGCCCTTCTCTTTCCCTGATCATTTTGCTAATTCTTTTCTCCCACGAACACATACTTTTATTACCTTCTTCCTCCAAATCAATTCCTATACCACTATCTACTAACAGTTTAAACCCAAACAAACGCCTCTAACCACTGGTTCCAACGAGTTCGCAACAGCAACAACCCCAGCCCTCGATAGATGCACCCCATCCCGAGCATACATTTCATTTCTTCCATAGAAGTGTTCCCAGTTGTCTATGAAAGATATTGCATTTGATTTGCAATATCTTTCCAGCCGGCAATTGACACCAAGTGCCCTCACTATCTATTCATTTCCCACTCCCTTTCTTGGAAGAATGCCACATATGATCGGGATTCCTCCCTTGCTCCTAAATAATTCTATAGCTGTCTTGAATCTCTGTATTTGTTCCTCACTCCTAACTCGTCCAACATCATTTCCCCCTGCACTAATACATATAATGGGTTTGTTCCCCTTTCCCGTCATAATATCATTCATGTTTCCAACATATTGATAATGGGAATAAATATTCCAGACCAGAAAACAGACTTGCACAGGGAAGATGAAGATTGCCTGACGTCATTGTCCATTAGCGATGTCTGCAAGGGTCACCGTGGTAACGAAATTCGGGTATGCCAGGAGGCGATCATTTAATCCCAATAGAAAAGTTTACTGGGACAAATCGCGACTGTCGCTGATTTAAATAAAAACACATATGCCAAATCGCAACCGTTGAAAAAAGCAAAACAGTCGGGACTTGGCATATGGAGTTAAATAAGCTGTCGCAAGAAAACGGACTAGGACGAGAGCTAAGCTTCACTGGGGTATCAAAATACACCTATCCCAAATCATGTCCACCACCAAATGTAACTAAAAACACATATGCCAAATTGCGACCGCTGAAAAATGCAAAACGGTCGGGATTTGGCATAAATCCTACTACTCCTGAGCAGGGAGCAACCTCATGGGCCAAGGGGGAGGATAACCAAATGGAACCTAGGCATACTAATGGGAAGCTAGGCAGCTCTCCACCAGGCAGGAAAAACTAAAAAGAATGAAAAGAACCCTGAAAGTGTGCCATTACAGCAAGTGGCCAGAGAGAGGCACGGCCGCCACTGTCATGCGAGCTGTGCAGTACCGTGTGCACCAACCAGCAACAAACACTCCCTACCCAGGGCCAAACAAAAGGAACAAGATCCAGTTGACCGCCAGAGCAAGGCAGAAAAAAAGCGCCCGCTACCCCTACGAGAGTGAGACCCGAAAGCTGCATGGAAGAGAACCGTGAAAACCAAGGAAAGTACTTACAGGCTGCCCAGGGAAGAGAACACGTGGAAGATACTGGAGGGTCAGGTCCCAAATCTACACAGTAAAATAACAACTTACTGGGTGAACGACATGGAAGAAAATGCAAAATAGAACCAGTGAAGAGCAGAGGTGCCATTGGCACAATCAGAGGACACTGTAAAACATCAGAGGTGCACGGTTGTTCAACATCCTCCCAGCGAGTATAAGAAATATTGTGGGAACAACCATGGACATCTTTAAGATAAAACTATATAATTTGCTTCAAGGAGTGCCAGACCAACCGTGCTAGGGTGGATATGTGGGTCTGCGGGCCGCTCCAAGCAACAGCCTAGTGGACCAAACTCTCACAAGTCCAGCCTGGCCTCGGGCCGGTCTTGGGGAGTAGAAGAACTCCCAGAACTCCATCAAGCAGGTAACCATCAGCGCATACAGCCCTAGTACTTGAAACGTCTGGCCAACACTCCAACACACAGCAGGCATCACCGCTAGGGTTAAAATCCTGACAAAATCCAGACAGGCAATCGAGACCAGAGTAGACGTCCGCCCCAGTCAACAAATTGGGGGCAGACGGCTCTGTGTAGGCAAGCGGTGCATCAGGTTGATGATGATTTGCGTGTTTCCTTGTTTTTCTTAGGGGGAGTTTTAAACCTCTGTTTTGGTCTCCGGTTGCAATATTCTACAAGTTGGGGGTCTGTTTTGGGGCGCCTATTTTTCTGGGTGCCTAACCTCTGTCGATGGCAGACATGAATATACTCTCAAAGAGTGAAGTTTTCATAGGCAATTGCTCCCTCCGCCTCTCTGTGGGAACCAGTTTCTGGCTCGTGGTTCCCGGTAAGCATGAAAACTCCATATGACTGAAGCCCCAGACTAGTATCTATCAGTCTCAGGAGACCATGGAGTTGCACTCTTGTTGTCATTCTGGAATAGTTTCTCCAGGGTGCAAAACTAGGGTAAACTGATACAGAGGAGAAGCTGTAACCCAAGTAGCAGGTTCTCCCTTTCCACGGCGCTGAAAGTCTCCAATGGAAAGGCAAACGCCAATACGATTGGTTCCAGCGCCGTCGCAGGAACTGTGAGCTCCGGAGAGCTCACAGTTGAAGTTGGTGAAAGAAGGTACAGGGACTCCTAACCCGGAGATCGCCGTGGTCGGGGCCGGAGAAGAACCACCCCATCAAGGGCCAGAACGACCCCAGCCTCCTGAAGCAGAGCTTGGGGCCGCACGACCCCTAGGAATTGGACGCCCCATTCCCACACCTAAGGGTTCCAGACAGAGATCGTCACAGCCCTCTTTCACCCGAGGCCGGCAGCCTTCAAGACCATGCAAGTGATAAATATTAATTAAATATATTATTATTATAATAATAATATAATTAGCCCCAGACTAATATGGCTAATATCGGTCCTATAGCTCCAGGGAGCCTGCTTGATATCTGCTTGATAGGGGTTCTGGGAGTTCTTCTACTCCCCAAGCCCGGCCCGAGGCCAGGCTCGACTTGTGAGAGTTTGGTCCACCAGGCTTTTGCTTGGAGCGGCCCGCAGGGCCCCATACCCACCACAGCCCGGCTGATCCGGAACTTCTCTTAGAAAACAGTCCAGTTTTCTCTTGAAGATGTCCACGGTTGTTCCGGCAATATTTCTTATGGTCGCTGGGAGGACGTTGAACAACTGCGGACCTCTGATGTTTATACAGTGCTCTCTGATTGTGCCTATGGCACCTCTGCTCTTCACTGGTTCAATCTTGCATTTTCTTCCATATCGTTCACTCCAGTACGTTGTTATTTTACTGTGTAGATTCGGGACCTGGCCCTCCAGTATTTTCCATGTGTATCAGGGAGGGAGCCGACGGGCTCCCTCAGAAAAGGTATCAAACAGGGTCAGTATACTCTCTAAAATCAGATATTATGTTCCCCATTCTGCTCTCCTTTCATTATGCTACACGCTAATCTATCCCTATCTTACATACGGTATCTGTGCATGGGTTCAAAAACTGCAAACTACCTCAAGCCTATCATCACTTATCAAAAATCTGCTATCAGAACTGTAACAAACTCGTGTTAAGACAACACACAGCCCTTCTGTTTAAGTCCCTTAACATGCTAAACATGCACTCACTCCCCACATTCTCATGTGCTATTTACATGTATAAAACTTTGTTCCTAAATGCTAATCTTAATCTGAAATTTTTCCTTGATAGCTGTAACAGAACCCATGAGCACCACACCAGAAATAAATGTCACTTTGATATCTCCAGAGTCAAACTAAATCTGGGCAAACACTCCATGCAAATAAGGACCCAGTCTATGGAACTCTCTCCCAAATAAATTAAAAATTGTCCAACCTATGCCTTATTCTAACGTATAACCAAAAAGTACCTAATTTGATCTTCATAGTTTTCTACCATGTGCTTCAAACTCGCATTGTATTTACCTAAGTTTAGTTACAGGATGAGAGCTACGCTCGTGGTGTCCCGTCTTCCCAGCACTCTTTGTCATATAACGCTTTGAAACTACTGACGGTCTTGGCCTCCACCACCTTCTCACCTAACTTGTTCCAACCGTTACCACTGTTTGCGAAAGTGAATTTTCTTATATTCTTCGGCATCTGTGTTTAGCTAGTATAAATCAATGACCTCTTGTTTTTAAAGTTCCAGGTCTCAGGAAATCTTCCCTATCGATTTTATCAATTCCTGTTACTATTTTGTATGTAGTGATCATATCACCTCTTTTTCTTCTGTCTTCTAGTTTTGGCATATTTAATGCCTCTAACCTCTCCTCGTAGCTCTTGCCCATCATTTCTGGGACCCACTTAGTAGCATGTCTTTGCACCTTTTCCAGTTTGTTGATGTGCTTCTTAAGATATGGGCACCCACACAACCGCTGTATATTCTAGCTTTGGCCTAACAAAAGTCGTTAACAATTTATTTAGTATATCACCATCCATGTATTTAAAAGCAATTCTGAAGTTAAAAGTGTAGCATAGGCTCCTCGCACAATATTCTTTATGTGGTCCTCAGGTGATAGTTTTCTATCTAGAACCACCCCTAGATCTCTTTCTTTATCAGAATTCTTTAAAGCTTTCTCACGTAATATATAGGTTGTGTGGATGGGGTTGTACAATGGTACCTCTGTTTTCGTAGTTAATCCGTTCCCAGAGAAGGTACGAAAACCAAAAATTATGAAAACAATAACAAATTTTCCCATAAAAAATAATGTAAATTTAAATAATCCATGCCACACCCCCAAAAATATTAACTTAAAAATACTTTTTATGCAGAATACTACTCATATTTTCATATACAAAACAATCAGGTATATATATTTAAACCATAAATGAAATAAGTGAACATTTAACTGCACTTTTCCTTTACTGGGGACTCTTGTTAGCGCATGGGAGACGTGAAGCGGGAGGGAGGAGCGGTGTTGGTGTATGGGGTGGGGGAGGAGGGAAGAGGGGGAGGGGATGGAGGAGGTGGAGAGACCATCCCCTTTTGCTTGCCTTAAGCGCATTCATATCTGCATCACTGGTTTCAGAATTCTTTTCACACATTTCACTGCCTCTGTTATGTGGCAGCCAGTCAGAACAAGTCAGTTACAGTAACAACATGTCAGTCAAGTAGTCAGTTAAGACCAGTCTCAGGCAGTCATAACCAAAGGCAGTCAAGCATTCACAATTGTAGTATTAACTGGTTAGGCATATACGGTCAGTCACATATTAACCGTCAATCAATCATTCACAGTCAATCAGGCATTCACAGTCAATCAAGCATTCACAGTCAATTAGCCATTCACAGTCAACTCAGAATCGGGGGGGGGGGGGAAATGTTGGGGGTTATACAATGTAACTTTGGTTATTTCAATCAACCTGATACAAGCTTACCGTCGACCAGAGACGCCAACCACTCCCTGACAGAACAAACAGCCGACCTCAGCAGCCACACTCTGCTACCGTCGGTCGACCAGCAATGGACAATGGAGTGTTTGCAATTATTTGGGAGATAACCCTGGTAAGTGTCTGGTTCTGGTAGAGGAGTTCAGCATCACCTTTATTCAGGGGTACGGCTCACACTGCGTATTTGTCATGAGTACATACAGACTCTCGAGCCGCCATGACTCCCCGCACTCTCTTTACTGTAGGATGATCTCTCAATCCCCTTAGTTAGTTATAGTCCACTGTCACCCAAGTTATTGCCGTGTCTCTCTCTCTCTCTCTCTAGCCAGGAAACCTCACCGGGACAAGACCAAAAGTCAGCTAACAAATATTACATTTAATACATAAGAACATACACAATATACATACGGGAATAGTTATAAAACAATGCAATCTCCGAGGCTGCTACCTACTGATAACACTTCAATATCGCCTTATCTTTACTTCCAATAACAATAAATCTTTACTTTTACCTCCAATATCGCTCCCTTTACTGCAATACATGGCACATAAAATATTCACATATTTCCTACTCTTCGTAAAGTATCAATCTCTCACCTTGCACTGCGCCTTTCATGCCAAAACGCAATCACGCACTCCCTTAAACATCAACACGTCCATAAGATCCTCTGTTCCATTACTCAAAGTCCCCAAGTACAATCATCAATCTGGGTCCTCATAATATCACACAAGGTACTCTCTCAGTTCCTCCAGTCAGCTGCACATGAAGTCCTCCTTGAATGTCAGTGAAGCTCCTTCACCGGCTTCACACAAGATACGTGTAGCTCCCTACACTACTTGAAGTTTCACTGTGTCACTCGAGTTCCACTCCTCAACTCGAAGTCCAATACCACCTTGCAGTTGAGCTTATACTCCTCCTCCGGTACGAAGTTCACTAACTTCTCCCACATAAAACTTTTCAGTTCTCGCCACACAAACGTTGACTTTTTCCCCACACAAACGTTGCAGTTCTCCCACACAAACGTTGCAGTTCTCCCACGCAAACGTTGCAGTTCTCCCACACAAACGTTGCCGTTCTCCCCACACAAACGTTGCAGTTCTCCCACACAAACGTTGCAGTTCTCCCACACAAACGTTGCCGTTCTCCCACACAAACGTTGCAGTTCTCCCACACAAACGTTGCAGTTCTCCCACACAAACGTTGCAGTTCTCCCACACAAACGTTGCAGTTCTCCCACACAAACCGCAAAATTCGTAGCTCGAGGGCGTTCAACTGCGGCCCTCCAAGATGGCGTCCTCTAAGACATCCAACAAAGTGTTTCTTTAAGACTGCCTCACAGCTCCTCTGCTCCTGACTTGAGTACACTAAGTCACCCAACTGGGCGACTTCAGGCTCAGGCTTCACACAGAAACGCCTGCTTGCTTCCTTCCTCTTGAAGAAGCCACACCATCAGAGTTCCACAAAGGCACGACCAACACTCACTCCCAGGTCTCCTCTTAATTATCTAAACCACAGGGAAATGGTGTACAACTCCCCAACAGCTTCCTCACACTTACAATCAAGTAGCCTTCACTTCACCCCTGACACAGGGAACTATATTATTCCTCCTTCAGGAGAATCAACGAAGTACTGCCATCTCTGACGACTGCTGTGACTCAAGTGAGGTCATGACGTCCGGCTAGTATCACTTCACGTCACCAAAGTATTGACATCTCATTTCATGTCACGTATTTAAATGCTCGTCCTCTGCTAGTATTCATAAATCATTCAAAGACGTTTATTAAATATTCAATATATACATCTTTCCTCTGACCTCTCAATCAGGTCTGGAAGGCAGAATAACTCTTCCAAGGGTAGACTCGTTCCACCCAGGCTACGTGGGGTCATAACATCTAGCATTCACAGTCAATCAGGCACTCACAGTAGCAACCAGTCAGTGAAAAATAAAAGTTTAATGACAGGCACTCAGGAAGTCTGCCTCAGCTGGTAAAAAAGAAGACCAACGTATTAATAAAAACATGAATACCGTCCATTTGGCTGGGAGGAATACAGCTGGAAGAGTCCGGTGTTGGGGATGAGGGGGTGGAGGGTGTAGGAGTGGGCGGGGGGGGGGGGGGCGATAGAGGTAGTGGGGAGGGTATGGGATGGGGGGATAGAGGTAGATGGGAGGGTGACTAGCTCTGCCAACCATCTCACTACTGCCTGCCAGCACACTGACACCTGCCAGTCCACTAGGCTGCTGCCAGCCTATCCACCTACTTTGCCGCCCGCCCCTCTGTTATCCGTCCATCCAGTCCCCACACCATCCATCCACCAAGTCCCCTCAACTTCCATCCATCCAGTCCCCACCATCTATCCTGTTGTCCTCCCAAATACAATAATGAGGCGGGATGGTCACTGGGCGGGAGACCTTGGTAAACTGTGCGCGCCTCATCCCGGCCCCTCGTCCCGGCCCCTCGTCCCGGCCCCTCGTCCCGGCCCCTCGTCCCGGCCCCTCATCCCGGCCCCTCGTCCAGGCCCCTCATCCCGGCCCCTCGTCCCGGCCCCTCGTCCCGCCTCGTCCCGGCCCCTCGTCCCGGCCCCTCATCCCGGCCCCTCGTCCCGGCCCCTCGCCCCTCGTCCCGCCTCGTCCCGGCCCCTCGTCCCGGCCCCTCGTCCCGGCCCCTCGTCCCGGCCCCTCATCCCGGCCCCTCGTCCCGGCCCCTCGTCCCGGCCCCTCGTCCCGGCCCCTCGTCCCGGCCCCTCGTCCCGCACAACATAACCACGTGCTTGGTGGACCTGGACGAGTATAAACGAATTCTGAACAACGAGCACCGAGACAAACAACGAGCACCGAGACAAACAACGAGCACCGAGACAAACAACGAGCACCGAGACTAACAACGAGCACCGAGACAAACACCGAGACTAACAACGAGCACCGAGACAAACAACGAGTACCGAGACTAACAACGAGTACTAAACATTACGAGAAGCGAGGCTGCACTGTATCATGTACTACCCACTTCCCCAATATTTGTACTTGAGACTTCAGATTCAGATTCAGATTCAGATGTTTATTCAGGTAAGGTATATACATTCAAGTGATGTTACATTAAAGGATTGATATATAGATAGAGCTAGTACATACAATGCCTAAAGCCACTATTACGCAATGCGTTTCGGGCAAGAAAAACATTAATATCTAGAACTTAATACTAATTGAGCATAAAGAATAAAAGGTGTTGAGAACAAATACAAATAAAGATAAAAAAAAGGGGGAACATGACTGAAAAAGCAGCAGAAATACAATAGGTTGACAAACAGTGTTGATAAAAAAAAAAAAAGAAAATAACAGACATGGGTTGACAATAGAGGAGTGAGGTAGATTACAGGGAATTTATTAGGTAGTGTTTAGTTTTTATCTTAAACTGGTTGAGAGAGGTACAGTCTTTAACATGGTTGGGAAGGTCATTCCACATTCTGGGCCCCTTGATTTGCAGAGCATTTCTAGTTTGATTAAGACGTACTCTAGGAATATCAAAACTGTATTTATTTCTGGTGTGGTGCTCATGGGTTCTGTTACAACCTTCTATGAAGCTTTTAAGATCAGGATTGGCATTATAGTTTAGCGTTTTATATATGTATAATACACATGAGAGAATGTGCAGTGACTTAATATCTAACATGTTAAGAGATTTGAGTAGGGGTACCGAGTGATGTCTGGGGCCAGAGTTGGATATTGTTCTAACTTATATATCATTGTCTTAATTACACTGTTGTACCAGTGTAATCACTGCTCTCAATTTATATTGTAGTTATATGTTGATGTTCAGTTTTGTTGCAGTGTACCTTATCATCCCACCTGGTGTGTTACATCAAGGACCTGCACCAAACACTATGCGTGCTACTGGATTTCCGAGAATGTAAAGATACCAATCTTATGTAATCTCACATACCCATTGTACCTTCTTGTGAATAAATTATTATTATTATTATTATTATTATTGTTATTATTATTGTTATTATTATTATTATTATTATTATTATTGTTATTATTATTGTTATTATTATTGTTATTATTATTGTTGTTATTATTGTTATTATTGTTATTATTGTTATTATTGTTATTATTGTTATTGTTATTATTGTTATTATTGTTATTATTGTTATTATTATTGTTATTATTATTGTTATTATTGTTATTATTGTTATTATTATTATTATTATTGTTATTATTATTGTTATTATTATTATTATTATTATTATTATTATTATTGTTATTATTATTGTTATTATTATTGTTATTATTATTGTTATTATTATTATTATTATTGTTATTATTATTGTTATTATTATTGTTATTATTGTTATTATTATTGTTATTATTATTAGTATTGTTATTATTATTGTTATTATTATTGTAGTTATTATTGTTATTATTGTTATTATTGTTATTATTATTGTTATTATTGTTATTATTGTTATTATTGTTATTATTGTTATTATTGTTATTATTATTGTTATTATTGTTATTATTGTTATTATTGTTATTATTATTGTTATTATTGTTATTATTGTTATTATTGTTATTATTGTTATTATTGTTATTATTATTGTTATTATTGTTATTATTATTGTTATTATTATTATTATTATTATTGTTATTATTATTGTTATTATTATTGTTATTATTGTTGTTATTATTGTTGTTATTATTGTTATTATTATTGTTATTATTGTTATTATTATTGTTATTATTATTGTTATTATTATTGTTATTATTATTGTTATTATTATTGTTATTATTATTATTATTGTTATTATTATGTTATTATTATTGTTATTATTATTGTTATTATTATTATTATTGTTATTGTTATTATTATTATTATTATTGTTATTATTATTTATCACTAACGGTGGCGCATCAATATTGATAATATGGCAAAGGTTGGAAGTTTCCGATGTCTTCTGTTTGTGTCAGGATAAAGATAAAAATTAACAAATGTGTGGAAACAGACTCAGGATGGCAAAGATGAGGAGTTGTGTTGATGATGGTAGAGAAGTGTTGCTGCTCTATGAAAAGTGTGTAGTGTTGTCAGGAGACCGAGTTTGTGAGTCTACGTATGTTTGGAGTTAGTCGCCATTCAGAGAGGTTAGGGTAGGGTAAGTTACGGTACATTAAGTAACATGTGTATAAGGTTAGGTCTGGTTGGGGTAGGTTAGTTGAAGATTGGTTGTTATATTGTAATAACAATATGATTAATACACTCACAATCACTGGTTATTGACATCACCATGACACACACACACTGGTAGTACAGTAAGAATAAAATTGTCCTCACCATCATTAATGGGCAGAAGTTGTGTTTGCTATCGTCCTTGGTAGCCGAGCAGAGACTGGAAGCAGTATTACCTATTGGGGGAAAATAAAACAAATTTAAGGTTTCTATGACTAAATTTCTCCCACCAAAACATAGTACATGTTTAGAAAAATTAAAAACGAAATTTTAGGTATTGTACTTTGAGCGGAAGTTGAGAGTGTGAGCAAGTTTAAGAAGAGCTGGTAGGAGTAAGGAGGGTGGGCAGGAGTATGGAGGGTGGGCAGGAGTAAGGAGGGTGGGCAGGAGTAAGGAGGGTGGGCTGGAGTAAGGAGGATGGGCAGGAGTAAGGAGGGTGGGCAGGAGTAAGGAGGGTGGGCTGGAGTAAGGAGGGTGGGCAGGAGTAAGGAGGGTGGGCAGGAGTAAGGAGGGTGGGCAGGAGTAAGGAGGGTGGGCAGGAGTAAGGAGGGTGGGCAGGAGTAAGGAGGGTGGCCAGGAGTAAGGAGGGTGGGCAGGAGTAAGGAGGGTGGGCTGGAGTAAGGAGGGTGGGCAGGAGTAAGGAGGAGGATAGGCAGGAGTAAGGAGGGTGGGCAGGAGTACGGAGGGGGGGCAGGAGTAAGAAGGGTGGGCAGGAGTAAGGAGGGTGGGCAGGAGTAAGGAGGGTGGGCAGGAGTACGGAGGGTGGGCAGGAGTAAGGAGGGTGGGCAGGAGTAAGGAGGGTGGGCTGGAGTAAGGAGGGTGGGCAGGAGTAAGGAGGGTGGGCAGGAGTAAGAAGTGTGGGCAGGAGTAAGGAGGGTGGGCAGGAGTAAGGAGGGTGGGCAGGAATAAGGAGGGTGGGCAGGAGTAAGGAGGGTGGGCTGGAGTAAGGAGGGTGGGCAGGAGTAAGGAGGGTGGGCAGGAGTAAGGAGGGTCGGCAGGAATAAGGAGGATGGGCAGGAGTAAGGAGGGTGGGCAGGAGTAAGGAGGGTGGGCAGGAGTAAGGAGGGTGGGCAGGAGTAAGGAGGGTGGGCAGGAATAAGGAGGGTGGGCAGGAGTAAGGAGGGTGGCAGGAGTAAGGAGGGTGGGCTAGAGTAAGGAGGGTGGGCAGGAGTAAGGAGGAGGATAGGCAGGAGTAAGGAGGGTGGGCAGGAGTAAGGAGGGTGGGGCGGAAGTAAGGAGGGTGGGCAGGAGTAAGGAGGGTGGGCAGGAGTAAGGAGGATGGGCAGGAGTAAGGAGGGTGGGCAGGAGTAAGGAGGGTGGGCAGGAGTAAGGAGGGTGGGCAGGAGTAAGGAGGGTGGGCAGGAGTAAGGAGGGTGGGCAGGAGTAAGGAGGGGTGGGCAGGAGTAAGGAGGGTGGCAGGAGTAAGGAGGGTAGGCAGGAGTACGGAGGGTGGGCAGGAGTACGGAGGGTGGGCAGGAGTAAGGAGGGTGGGCAGGAGTAAGGAGGGGTGGGCAGGAGTAAGGAGGGGTGGGCAGGAGTAAGGAGGGTGGGCAGGAGTAAGGAGGGTGGGCAGGAGTAAGGAGGGTGGGCAGGAGTACGGAGGGTGGGCAGGAGTAAGGAGGGTGGGCAGGAGTAAGGAGGGTGGGCAGGAGTAAGGAGGGTAGGCAGGAGTACGGAGGGTGGGCAGGAGTAAGAAGGGTGGGCAGGAGTAAGAAGGGTGGGCAGGAGTAAGGAGGATGGGCAGGAGTAAGGAGGGTGGGCAGGAGTAAGGAGGGTGGGCAGGAGTAAGGAGGGTGGGCTGGAGTAAGGAAGGCAAGGAGGGCAAGGAGGGACCCTGTCTAGCAGAGAGGGATGGAAGGAGGGAGTCAAGCAGGGAGGCTGGTAGGGGGGAGGGGTGGGTAGGCAGGCAGGGAGGCTGGGTAGGGGGGAGGGGTGGGTAGGCAAGCAGGGAGGCTGGTAGGGGGGAGGGGTGGGTAGGCAAGCAGGGAGGCTGGAGTGGGTGTAATAGGAGTGGGTGTGATGAGTGTCCACCCACCTGCAAACCTGCTCCTCCACCCATCTGCCAACCATCAAACCCTTCTTCCTGCCATCCATTCATCCAGCCCACTTTCCTGCCAGCCATCCAGCCCACCTGGTCACCCACCCATCTGCCCGCCCACTTGCCCTGCCCACCTTCCTGCCAGGCAGCTACCCACCCAGCTCACCCACCCACCCAGCACCACACACTAATTATAGTGTGTGTGGAAAATCAAATCACGTTGGCTGTGATACATAAAGATTGTGAATGTTAATTTTTTTCTTCCCCGGTAAAACTCGGCTAATACGGATGTCGGGCTTAACTGGATAGGGGTCCTTCCCATATAGTCTGGATAATCGAGTTCATACAGTATATATAATATATTTTCCAGAATATATGACCTCTATCAAGCATATTCAGGTCATTTTTACATATTATTTAGTACTAATAACTAACCTTGCTTACAACTATTCTAATACTTCATTTCAAGTCCAAAACAAGGCATACATACACTTATATTATTAAACCTCTTGTCTGGAAATACTTTATATAAATCAGCCAAGCCTACTCAGGCCACACTCACTGAATGAAAGGTTTCTGATCTTTCCATATGAAAACACTCATAATAATGCCAGATTATTTTAACCATTGAGAACCCACGTAATAGTGTGCAAGAGGCAGAGGTGTAATTAACGGAGGGAAGCGCGATCACAAGTTAGGTATCCAGTGTCAGTTATGTCTTATAAGACATTCAGGTATTCATAATTAAATATCTTATGAGAAAATATATATGATTCTGTAATGAGAAAATGTGGCTAACTCTACAGTAGACGGAAAAAACACCACAATTTACATAATGAAATCACAAATTTAAATATAATAAACCTAACAAAAAAGGTATAGAGAAGACTCTTGTAATGTGATTCATTGACCACTTGGAAATTCAAATGCATTTTACCTTCAAATAATACAATGACATTCGTTAGCTTGAATTTTCCTGGAGTGATTCTCATACATATTCATTCATTTATACACACACACACACACACACACACACACACACACACACACACACACACACACACACACACACACACACACACACACACACACACACACACACACACACACACACACACACACACATACATACACACACTCACACACACACATACACATACATACACACACTCACACACACACATACATACATATTAAGGGGCCTCGTAGCCTGGTGGATAGCGCGCAGGACTCGTAATTCTGTGGCGCGGGTTCGATTCCCGCACGAGGTAGAAACAAATGGGCAAAGTTTCTTTCACCCTGAATGCTCCTGTTACCTAGGAGTAAATAAGTACCTGGGAGTTAGTCAGCTGTCACGAGCTGCTCCCTGGGGTGTTTGTGTGTGTGTGGTGTGGAGAAAAAAATAGTAGTTAGTAAACACTTGATTGACAGTTGAGAGGCGGGCCGAAAGAGCAAAGATCAACCCCCGCAAACACAACTAGGTGAATACAACTATGTGAATACACGCACACACCCTCTCTCTCTCCCCCTCTCCCTCCCTCCCTCTCTCCCTCCCTCTCTCTCTCCCTCTCTCCCTCTCTCCCTCTCTCTTTGTCCAACCACTTGGGCTGGACGGTACAGCGACGGTCTTGCTTTATGCAGGTCGGCGTTCAATCCCCGACCATCCAAGTGGTTGGGCATTATTCCCTCCCCCGTTCCATCCCAAATCCTTATCCGGACCCCTTCCCAGCACTATATAGTCGTAATAGCTTGGTGCTTTCCCCCCTGATAATTCCCTTCTCTCTCTCTCTCTCTCTCTCTCTCTCTCTCTCTCTCTCTCTCTCTCTCTCTCTCTCTCTCTCTCTCTCTCTCTCTCTCTCTCTCTCTCTCTCTCTCTCTCTCTCTCTCTTTCTCTCTCTCCATATAATTTCAAACATTTTCTTCATATCAGAAAGTTGGATATGCCAAATCTTTTAATTCTTAAACATCAATATATTTAGCATTTAAAAATGTAATTTGATGGTGTAAATGTGTATTTATGAGTGTATAAACATCTATATAAATGTATAATGAAAAAAAATGAGTGACAAAAGCACACAAAGAATAAACTAGAAAACAGAATGTAGCAACTCTTTGACCAATGGAAATGTTAGAAACATTTTCTACCATTCATTCATAATTGACATCATTTACATAACATAATTTACATAGTAGTAGGCATCCATTAGTCTCAGGAGACTATTGAGTTGCGCTCTGGTTGTCGGTCTGGAGTGGCCTCTCCAGGGAGCAAAGCCTGGGTAGGTCGATATGGAGAAGCTGTTACCCAAGCAGCGGGTTCCCTCTCTCCACTCTCTCTCTGAAAGTCCCCTCTTTCTCTGAAAGTCTTCAATAGAAAGACAGAAGCAAATACGATTGGTTCCAGCGCTGTTGCAGGTACTGTCAGAACAAGGATGAAGGCAACGACGAACTGCCCGAGGGAGAGCTCAAGCTCCGGAGTTAATCTCGAGGTTGGTAAAAGAAGGCACAGGGACTCCAGACCCGGAGACCGCCGTGGTCGGGGCCGGAGAAGAACCACCCCAGCAAGGGCAGGAACGACCCCAGCCTCCTGAAGCAGAGCCTGGGGCTGCACGACCCTTGGGAGGTGGACGTCCCAGCCCCGCACCTACGGGTTCCAGACAGAGATCGTCACAGCCCACTTTCACCCGAGGCCCGCTTCCTTCATGACCCAGCAGAAGGAGCAGTAATAATTATTAATTACAGCAATTATTATTATAATAATAATATAATTAACGACAGCCACTTGGTTTGTAAACTTAAGTTATCTAAAAGTTCCAGTTTCCGGATTGGGTTAGTGAGTCATGCTACAGGAACTAAGTTCGGGCGGCGGAGGCGGTCCACCAAGCTGCGTGGCGCCGGCCTCCGTGCACCGTGTCCGCTCCTAATGTACACGTTGTGTCAGTGAAGGCTGACTGGTCGGTGCTGGGGTGGGAGCAGTAAGTGAGAGAGTGGGAGTATTAGTGAGAGAAGGAGGGAGGGAGAGATGCTAGGAGGTGGGCAGGGAGGCAGGCAGGGAGAGACTGGGAGGTAGGCAGGGAAAGACTGGGAGGGAGGCAGGCAGGTAGGGAGGCAGGTAGGGGGTGGAAGGAGGGAGGGAGGCAGGGAGGCAGGCAGGCAGCGAGGCAGGTAGCGAGGGAGGCAGGGAGGCAGACAGGCAGGGGAGAGGGGGTGAAGGAGGGAGGGAGGGAGAGATGCTAGGAGGTGGGCAGGGAGGCAGGCAGACAGGGAGGGGGGTGAAGGAGGGAGGGAGGTAGGGAGGCAGGGAGGCAGGTAAGGAGGAAGGGAGGTAGGGAGGCAGGCAGGCAGGTAAGGAGGGGGGGTGAAGGAGGGAGGGAGGTAGGGAGGCAGGCAGGCAGGGAAGCAGGTAGGGGGGTGAAGGAGGGAGGGAGGTAGGGAGGCAGGGAGGCAGGTAGGGGGGGGGGGAAGGAGGGAGGGAGGAGGGAGGCAGGCAGGCAGGCAGGCAGGCAGGCAGGCAGCGAGGCAGACAGGGAGGCAGGCAGGCAGGGAGGGAGGCAGGCAGGGGGGAGGGGGTGAAGGAGGGAGAGAGGTAGGGAGGCAGGGAGGCAGGCAGGCAGGGAGGGAGGCAGGCAGGGGGGAGGGGGTGAAGGAGGGAGGGAGGGTGGGA
This sequence comes from Procambarus clarkii, assembly GCF_040958095.1. Taxonomy (NCBI): domain Eukaryota; kingdom Metazoa; phylum Arthropoda; class Malacostraca; order Decapoda; family Cambaridae; genus Procambarus; species Procambarus clarkii. The sequence goes on from NC_091204.1 coordinate 28,832,094, forward strand.
AGTTTATTAAACAAATCCATTTTTACTAATGAATTACAGACAGTTGAACTACGTGACCTTGAAGCAGAGGGAGTGAGTATGGGATGTAGGGGGAGGGGGGGGGGGGGTGTCGGTGGTGGTGGGTGTGTCGGTGGTGGGGGAGGGGGGGGGTGTCGGTGGTGGTGGGTGTGTCGGTGGTGGGGCAGGGCCGGCTCTCTCCGATAAGCCTATCACACTCGACCCCTTACCCAGATTTGTTTCTTAAATTCTACATGTACATCATCATATATATTTTCCGTTACAGATCATGTTTAGTAATATTATTAGAATAATATAAAGTTATATAAATACTTATTTCATGAAGCCGGTCGGCCGAGCGGACAGCACGCTGGACACGTGATCCTGTGGTCCTGGGTTCGATCTCGGGCACCGGCGAGAAACAATGGGCAAAGTTTCTTTCATCCTATGCCCCTGTTACCTAGCAGTAAAATAGGTACCTGGGAGTTAGTCAGCTGTCACGGGCTGCTTCTTGGGGGTGGAGGCCTGGTCGAGGACCGGACCGCGAGGACACTAAAGCCCCGAAATCATCTCAAGATAACCTCTCAAGATGATTGTTTTTTTGTATTAGATGGAAATTCTGCAAGCTATCTCTGGCTTGCAGTCTACTGAGCCTCCGACCAGAACGGTCTCCTGGAAAGGGGGGGGGGAGGTGCAACCGTGAGGGAGTGGGGGGAGAGCAACAGTGAGGGTGTGTAACAATGCCATCGGCCTACGTCCACACCTCAACAATTCCATAGGCCTATTTCCACCCCCCAACAATTGCATGTTGAGGTGTAAGACAATGGTGGAGCAGAAAGTACTCCAGTACTTACGAAGGATGATGAGAGTGCGAGGAACAAGGTGGTCAGGTGGAGCCAGTGACTCCTTCCTTCAACAGTTTTGTCTCTCCCTCGTGGTATATCCTCAATGTCTTCAGTGGTGTGGCCTCACCACACACTTACACTGCCACAAGTGTCCTGAGAGTACTGTGGGAGGGACAATTTGGCGGGTATTGTGGACACAGGTGACCGTCTCTAAGACAGTGAGGAGCATCAGTGTTATCTTCTTCATGATGGTAGCTGCAGTTCTTATCAGAGTTGTTATCTTGTTGTTGGTGATTAAGTGGCGACATTGTTATCAGTTGAGGAGTGGCAGTGTTATCTCACGGGTCGTCGTCTACACCTCGTGTAGCAGCTTGCTTTTGTTGTGATGACGTCACTCGCTCGCTTGCCCGCCATCTTGCTCCGGACATTTTCTTTGGTTACTGATCTTTGCCGAAACTGACATTTTAATTGTCTTTATTTTTATACACAGGAGTTTGTTTATTTATTTATATATATACAAGAAGGTACAATAGGTTTATGAGAGTACATAACATTGATGTTTTTACATTCTTGTAAAGCCACTAACACGCATAGCGTCTCAGGCAGGTCCTTAATCTAACAGATAATTTTAAGTAGGTAAATTGTAGCTAAATTGAGAAAAGTTAACGCGTACATTGTAAGGAAATTTGAAGAATATTAGTAGGTACATTTTAGTAAAATTTGAAGATTATTTCTAGGTACATTGTAGCATAATTTGAGGATTATTGTTAGGTACATTGTAGTAAAATTTGCGTTCAATATAACAACCATGATAAGATGATGACAAGATACAACGGTGAAGTTATATGGCTTAGACACATATTTTGGGGCAGCACAAGATACAACGGTGAATTTATATGGCTTAGACACATATTTTGGGGCAGCACAAGATACAACGGTGAAGTTATATGGCTTAGACACATATTTTGGGGCAGCACAAGATACAACGGTGAAGTTATATGGCTTAGACACATATTTTGGGGCAGCACAAGATACAATGCGAGTGTGAAGCACTAGGTAGAAAACTATGAAGATGAAATTAGGTACTTTTTGGTGGTACTTTTGACTAAGCGGTAGAATGGACAGCTTTTTAATTCATTAGGGAGTGAGTTCATAGACTATGTCCCTTTATTTGTGTAGAGTGTTTATACAGAGTTAGTTTGACTCTGGAGATATCAAAGAGATATTTATTTCTGGTGTGGTGATAGTGAGTTCTATAACATCTGTTAAAGAAAAGTTTCAGATCAGAGTTTGCATTTAAGAACAAGATTTTTTTACATGTTTTAGTTTAGTTCATTTATTATGCACCCAATACCCATCCTGTGGGCATTAGTGGAGAGTGTTACATAATGGGTTAAAATAATGGGCTCAGGAAATGAACCCCACAATTCATTTAGTTAAGCAAGTTACAATCTTGATGAGTTAGTTTCAAAATTCAATGCACATCGTCACATCAACAATGGGCTCGAGACCGACCACAATTACAGTTTCTAATTTAAGTAATTGGCACATGTGGAGGGCTAGTGTCACAATTGATATGTTTGCCCTACACACCGCCCCCCCCCCCGCCCATCCAGTGTGCAACGGTGGATAGGTTACAATCACTTAGTATCTACAGTTAGAAAACTGGGGATATTTGGCTAAAGTTTCTGGTAGCAGATCATTTTGAAATAAATATTTACACATCTCTTGAACATTTACTATAAAGTTGTCTCTGAATTCACGTATCTTTTCGCACTACATCACATAGTGACGGAGGGTGTGCGAATAGTTTTCTTGGCACAGTTTACTATGTAAATGGCTCAGTAGAATTTGAGGAGTGAGTTTATGTTTAGCATGTTGAAGGATTTAAACAGGGGGGCTGTGTGTTGTCTGAAAACAGAGTTTGTTATTGTTAAGAAAGCATACTTTTGCTGGGTGATGATGAGCTTGAGGAAGTTTGCAGTGGTTGAACCCCATGCACAAGTACCATATGTAAGATAGGGATAGATTAGTATTCTTATCTAGTATCTATGACAATCATCACTTTAATGATCATAATTGCAGGTATTATGCAGCACATGATGTAAACAATGTTTTAACACATAATCACAATGTTTCTGTAATTAACTTACATGAAAGATCGCTAAGCAAACACTTTGATAATGTTAGTGCCCTGACTCAAACAGTTGAAAACAAATTTTGTTGTTGTGCTTACTGAAACGTGGTTAAAAGTGGATAATACTCAACTCCACAACATTCCAAACAACTCAGCATTTCACAACTGTCGTCCTATTCAAAGAGGTGGTGGTACTGCCCAGTACTACTACCACCAAGAACTGATTTCCTTAAAAATAATTAAAACTAGAGACCCCTGTGGAGCGCATATCTTTGCCTGTTTCAGAGTTAAGGGTGGCTGTCCTGACTGTAGTAACTGACAGTCCAGTCCAGTTACTACTGTCTGTAGTAACGGAGCAGTCTATAGAATTCCTAACACTGATGTGACTGAATTCAACTCTAACCTTAGAAATCTAATACTAGAAAACAGACTGAACAAAAACCACTTAATTATTTCTGGGGACTTTAACGTTGACCTCTATGAGCCTGAGGACCCTCCTGCTGCTAGTTTCCTCAACTGTATGAAATCCTGTTTCCTCATACCCTTAATCACTAGACCTACTAGAATCACTGATAGTACTGCCACGACTCTTGATCACATCTGGACCAACATAACCTCTCCGCTTACTGCAGGGATAATCGCTGATAGAACCACAGACCCCTACCCCCACTTTTCTCCTAACCAACATTATCAAACCACCTCTAGAAACAAAGAAGATAAGCTTTAGGCTGTACAATGAAAATTCTATAGGCAATTTTATAGCTGCTGCTGGTAATATCAACTGGGAGTCCGAATTAGATTACATAGGGGACATCAACCTAGCAGTGCAATCATTTATTCAACAAACTCTCAGCCTTTATAACACCCACTGTCCTACGCTAACGAAACAAGTCACAACTAAAAGGCTAAACAATCCATGGCTTATAAAGGGGATACTTAAATCTATTAATAAAAAACATGACCTTGAGAAGAAGTATAGGTTAGGAATCGTCTACAAAGAAATTTCAAAGAATTACTCATCAGTACTATCTAAAATAATTAGGAGAGCCAAAATTAAATACTATGGAAACAAATGTACCCACACAAAGGGTAACATCAAGAAAACATGGAGCACTATTTCACAAATATTGGGATCAATAAAGATTTTAAATAAAAAACAAATACTCCTGTTATATAACGATGCTCTGTTTTCAGCCTCTGATTCTGCTATTGAATTCAATAGGTTCTTCTTATCCATTTGGGTCATCCCTTGCTAATGATATTCCATCCTTCAGTACTAATATTCAGCACTACCTTGCAGGTAACTATCCACAGTCTCTGTACCTAATGCCTGCTAATTACACTGATGATAATGAGATAATCCTTTCCCTTAAAATAAAGTCTAGTGCGCTCGCGGAGATACCAACTCTAATCTACAAAAAAAACTCCAGATCTTTAGCTCCTGCCATTCCATTGCTCTTCAACAAGTCACTTGAACTCCAAACCTTTCCAGATATTCTAAAAAAAAGCGAAAGTAACCCCCGTCCATAAATGTGGTGATCTCACTGACGTCAACAACTTCAGACCTATATCAATTCTGCCAAACTTGTCAAAAATATTTGAAAAACTAATCTATAAGTAGCTTTACTTTTATCTAGCCAAACACAATATACTTAGCTCCTGCCAATATGGCTTCAGATCCCAAAAAAGCACTAACGATGCACTTATTAGTATGATTAACTTGATACATGCAGCTCTTGATAAAAATGAGTTCCCTGTTGGGTTATTTGTGGACCTGCGTAAGGCTTTTGACACTGTCGACCACCAACCTTCTTCTTAAACTACTTCATTATGGAGTCAGAGGTCTCCCCCTCCAATATCTTCAGTCGTACCTTACTGACAGGCTCCAGTATGTTTATGTGAATAAGTCCATTTCTCTCACCCTACCCATCAACATTGGTGTTCCTCAGGGCAGCATACTTGGCCCTTTCCTATTTCTCATCTACATTAATGACCTTCCAAATGCCTCTCAACACCTCAAACCAATTCATTTTGCTGATGACACAACCTTCATTTACTCCAGTCCTGGCCCTCTTGCTCTAAATGACACAGTGAATACTGAACTAAATAAATTCCATCATTGGCTAACTGCCAACAAACTCACCCTTAGCACTGACAAAACCATCTATATTTAGTTTCGCAATAAATCCTCAAATCAAATTAATCAAATAATAAACAATACCCAAATTAGTAACAAAGTAGATGGCAAATTTCTTGGTGTTCTCATCGATAACAAGCTGAATTTTCATAGACACATTCTTAATATATCAAAAAAAAGTTTCTAAAACTGTTGGCATTCTTTCTAAGATCAGATATTATGTACCTCGCCCTGCCTTGGTGACGCTCTATTACTCTCTCATCTATCCCTATCTCAATTATGGTATTTGTGCTTGGGGTTTTACTACCCAAAATCATTTATGTCCTCTAATTATTCAGCACAAAGCTGCTATTAAAACAATATCTAACTCTGGCCCCAGACAGCACTCAGTACCTTTACCCTTACTCAAATCTTTGAATAAGTTAGATATTAAGTCACTGCACATCCTCTCATGTGTACTCTATATATTTAAAACTCTGAACTGCAATGTCAATCCTGACCTTAGAAGGTTGTGACAGAACTCATGGGCATCGCACCAGAAACAAATACCTATTTGATATTCCAAGAGTGCGACTTAACCAAATTAGAAATGCTCTACAAATCAATGGACCCAGAATGTGGAATGACCTTCCCAATCATGTCAAAGGCTGTACCTCTCTCAATCAGTTTAAGAGTAAAACCAATTATTACCTGATTAACTCTATGTAACCTACCTCACCCCCTATATGTCAACCCATATCTTGCTATGTTGAACAATGCTGTTTGTTCTCCAACTTGTACAATTGATAATTTCTGTCATGTTCCCACTTTTTTTATTTTGTATTCCTCTTCAAAATAATTTATACCTAATCCCAATTACTATTAAGTTTTAGTCTAAGTGTTTTTCTTCCCCCAACACCTAGCCAGAAACTATATGCATATTAGTGGTTTTAGGTATTGTATGCACTAGGTCTATCTATAAATCCAACTTTAGGTTTGTAAATCAACTTTGAATGTACTTTACCTGAATACAAAATTTAATTTGATTTAATTAACTCATAGTATAATGAGAGGAGAGCAGAATTTGGAACATATTTGATTTTAGAGAGTATACCGACCGTTTTTGAAACTTTTATTATGTATTATATGTGGGTGCTGAAGTTGAGTCTCTTGTCAAAGTATTGGCCAAGGAACTTTCCAGCCTTTTTATTGCTGATGTTAACATTGTCTATCTGAAGTTGAATTACATTTGTTGATTTGCTTCCAAATAATATGTAGTAGGACTATTTCATGTTTAGTGTGAGTTTGATGATTGCCATCCATGAGTGAACTTTTTAAATTCATTATTTACAACATTATTTAATGTGTGTGTGTGTGGGCTGGGGTCTGAGTTGATGATGGTAGTATCGTCAGCAAATAGGTAAACGTTTAAGAATGTTAGAGACATTAGACAGATCATTGATGTATGTAAGAAATAGGAGAGGTCCTAGGATGCTCCTGCGGTTAATGGTAGAGTGAGGGAGGTTATATCATTGATGGCTACTTATTGGTGTCTGTCACTAAAATAAGATCGAATATAGTTCAGGGCGTTAAGGCCTCGGATTCCATAATGGTGAAGTTTAAGTAAGAGGTAGTTATGGTAAACAGTATCAAAGGCCTTTCTCAGGTCAATGAAGAGTCCAATTAGAAATTAATTTTTGTCAAGGGCTTTGGAAATGATATCAAGCAGACTAATAATTAAATCGTTGGTATTCCTTTGGGAGCGGAAGCCAGACTGACAAGGACTTAGTATGTTGAATTTTACGAGGTAGGAGTAGAGCTCTTTATAAATAATTTTTCAAATATTTTTGGTAATATATGTAGATTTAATATTGGTATGAAATTATTTATATCTGCCGTATCGCCTCCTTTATGAACTAGCTTTACTCAGGCTTTTTAAGGATATCAGGGAATGTATGACACTCTAGAGATCTATTGAATAGCAGAGCTATGGATGGTGCAAGGGCGTGGAAGGCACTCTTATATACCATAGATGGTATTTTTTTTTTTTTTTTTTTTTTTTGAGATATATACAAGAGTTGTTACATTCTTGTACAGCCACTAGTACGCGTAGCGTTTCGGGCAGGTCCCTGGAATACGATCCCCTGCCGCGAAGAATCGTTTTTTCATCCAAGTACACATTTTACTGTTGCGTTAAACAGAGGCTACAGTTAAGGAATTGCGCCCAGTAAATCCTCCCCGGCCAGGATACGAACCCATGACATAGCGCTCGCGGAACGCCAGGCGAGTGTCTTACCACTACACCACGGAGACTGTTAAATTAGTCATTTCATTAATATTCCTAGCGTTGGTTTTTAGTGAGTGAATGATGGACACAACATCTGTCGGGCTGACTGGTGAAAGGAGAAGAGAGTTTGGATAGCTGCCTGAAAGATAAGTAGTAACATGTGTTTGGGTCTGTGGGATTTTTCTGGCAAGGTTGGCATCAACTGATGAAAATAAGCTATTAAATTCTGTTGCCGTTTCTAAATCTGTTGCAGGTGTATAACCATCCTTGGAGAGTTTCATCTGCTTGATATGTGATTGCTGTTTAGATCGTAGGATGTTAGAGATGGCTTTCCATGTTTCCTTTTGCTTCTTTGAATCTACTCTCATAATAGGAAATTTTCGCTGGTCTAATTATACTGGTAAGCAATGATGAGTATCTCTTAACTACTTCTTTTGTAACTAGGCCCTTCCTAAGTTTTTTCATATGCATGTTTCTTGTTGAATACTTTGAATATGTCACTTGTGAGTCAGGGGTTGTTTAATCTTTTTGTAGTTACTTGTTTGGTGAGAAGAGAACAGCGAGTGTTGTAGAGGCTTAGAGTTTTGAAAAGGAAGATGCTGGCTAATGAATTTATATCCTGTGTATTATTAAAATCAGATTCCCATTTAATATTGTGAAGTGCAATTGTGAGATTGCCTATTGCTGCTTTACTGTGTAGTCTGAAGGTAAGTTTCTTGGTGTCTGGTGGTGTTATTTCCATGTTTGCTATGAGGAAGTTAGAACAGTGGTCAGTGGTTCTGTCAGTGATTATACCAGATGTAAGGGGAGCTGTTATGTTAGTCCATAAGTGATCTAATGTAGTAGCGGATGTTTGAGCGATTCGGGTGGACTTGGTGATTGTGGGGATTAGCATACAGGAGACCAAGCTTTTTAGGAAATAATCGACTTGAGAGTTATTGTGTTGACACAGGTCAATACTGAAGTCACCTCCTAGAATAATATGACATTTGTTGAGCTTGTTGTTTATGATAAGATTCCTTAGGTTATATGAGAATGCAGTTATATTATTATTGGGAAATCTATAGATAGCTCCAATAGTCAAGGAGGATTTAAGGGATTTAATCGAGAATTTAGTAAAAGGTATATTCACAGTATTCGTCTCTATCACTAATGACACTACTGCAAATGAAAGTATTTTGGTAATAGATAACTGTGCCACCTCCTTTTTTATTTGGCCTATTCAAATTATTCAATAGTTGTGAATAGTTGTATAACCGGCTAAGTTGTAAAGTCTGGTATGGTTTTTACTTAGAAATGTTTCTGTTAAAATAAGGAACGATAGTTTAGTACCTAGCCACTACACTGCTCAACGCTCCCAGAGGCTCTCAACAGGTGGTGCACAACGGGTGTCAGGGCTCTCAACAGGTGGTGCACAACGGGTGTCAGGGCTCTCAACAGGTGGTGCACAACGGGTGTCAGGGCTCTCAACAGGTGGTGCACAACGGGTGTCAGGGCTCTCATAGGTATAGCGCATCATTCAAAACGTCCGCGACTACACAGAGTTCACATCAGCTTCCTCAGGGCTCTCCTAAACAGACACCACTTTTAGAACAAATTGTGGGCAACATTCCAGGGTGTGAAGGTCTCAGTACTGAGTGAGCAACCAAGGCTGGCACACGCAGCTTGAGCTAACAGCATTGTTGTTCATCTTGTGACCACAGCATTGCCTAAAATGTCATAATATATCAGTATCTTTTATTATTTAGATATGATAGTATTACAGAAGAGCCTGACTGTTATAAAGACTTTGTACAATGTTCAGATATCAGTGAATAAATACTGTTTAAACTATTCACAAGCCATTATTTAGTCCATCTAAAATTCTTTAAACTACTTCTCTGTTCCTTTACAAAATAAACATGTGGGAAATTATTCATTTATGAGAACAAGTGACCAGGATTCTGATAATAACAGGATTGTGGTTAGAATTATTGATGTGCATAGTGTGGTGGGAGGAATATTGTTGGTGAGGGAGGGAGGGATAGAGATAGCGTCGTCTGCTGCCTGGTGTGTGGCAACATGTTATTGTCTGAACCACCATACCAGCTTAATGGTTCGCTATGGTGAACACAAATGTAGATACTTATACATAACATGTGTATAGAGTGAAATAACAGCAAAAGGAGTTTGTTGGGAGGAGCCATTTTGGTGAGTGAGTGAGTGAGGCTGTCGTCAGGTGGCTGCTGTGTGACTTGTCATGCAGTGGTCACTATGCTGTTTGGACACCATACCAGCTTAGTTGTACAGTTATGGTGAATATGACATGTGGATACTTATATATAATGTGTGTATATATTGTAATAACACCACAAATAGTACTGTAGGAGGAGGAATGTTAGTGTGTCTGGCCTTGAACCAGTGAGGGAGCCAGCCGTCAGCTGTGTCTTGGACAACCTCAGTAGAGGAGATGTAGAGCGTCCGCGCCACCTGGACAGATGAGCCACCTGTGGCCAGCTGTCCCAGGTGTGGGCGGGGGTCCCGTCTCAAGGGGTGAGAGGTGCCCCGCTCGCGGACCTTCCACGTCTCCGTGTGATGAATGGGGGGGGGGGGGTGTTTGGCTTAGTATAGGGGGGAGCCTGTGTAGCATGTGTGCAGCTGTGTATATTGAGGTGCAAGTAAAGGTGTATGTTAAAGTGTATGTATTGGGAGCGTAGAGTTGTACAGGTGCATCTACATCCGCCACCAAGATAATGTTAATAAAACGAGACTAAAACCAGTGCACTAAAACAGAAGTGATAAACAAACAGGGAAAAAGGAGGAATCCCCTCCTCCATTTTAAACCTAGACCCAAATGTCACAGAAACAAGGTTATCGCGAATAACCGAACTCAATTACGGGCTCACCATAGCCCGTGCTACATGGACACTTCGTTCTGAGTAGCTAAATCTGAAACAACAACAAATTCCTTATTATTAACGGGTTATTCATGCCCATGCCACCTCTTGGGTGGCTTAATCTTTTTCAATCAATCCCTCATTATGATGGTCTCAGAACAATGCTGGGATCACCTATATGGACGCGTCGAGAGAATCTAAGAATGGAAACCAACTTACCAGCCTTAGAAAACAGGATCAAACAAAGGATAGCCGCCATAATGGCAAAACTTGTTGGCACCACCGCCAGACTGTCAATCAAAGACAGCATACACAGATCGCTTCAGAGAAACCTTCAATAAAGAACAGGTGCATGGACGGATAATCAGGCCAAGATTCTAGAGAAAGTGGACTTGAAATAGACCACTAAATACAAAGGAGCAGACAGACCATATCAACACTTTCGGCAGCCTCCTCCATGGGAATAATCGAGTCTAAATATCATCATTGAATGATTACCAGTTACAAAATCAGCATGTGACTCGCAGAGGCTCAAAGCAACCATAGACCTCAGACCTCAAGACCTACAACGACTCACATCTTCACAGACGGATCAGTTGATCAAGAAAGAGGTTCTGCTGGGGCAGCAGTTTACACTACCAACCATGAAGCTTACTGGAGCATGAATAGTGGGTGCTCAACATTGCAAACAGAATTATATGCCTTGAAGGAGGCAATAAACTATACAATTTAGAATAATTTACATGATGTCATCATTCATACAGACTCTAAATCTTCGCTCCAGGCATTGTTATCCAATCAGCACAGAGATAATATACAACTACTCACAGAAATCCAACATATAGGAAAAGAAGCCCATAATCTAGGGCTGTCAATCACCCTAAATTGGATACCAAGTCACATTGGCATAGATGGTAATGAAAAGGCAGACTCACTAGCAAAAACTGCCACTGCTCTACCTGTTGTACAGGTTCAAATACTTCCAAGTTTCTCACAGATTAAGGAGCAAATCAAGAAGAAAATATTCTCAACCATCAAAAGTCGCCACAGAGCCAAAGTAGCGGAAGGAAGATCCACTGCGATATGGTACGAACAAGCCACTGGGTACTACTCTTTCAAGCCTGGCAAAAAGATATCCAGAGACATTGCAGTAGCCATACACAGACTCAGACTTGGTTACAAGTGCTACTGGGAGGTAATGAATCCAATAGTTAAAGAGTGTCATATCTGTGGAACAGAAGCAGAGGCACCACTGTTGCACTACTTACTGGAATGTGAAGCTACTGAACCCCTGCACATCCAACTCAACATTAATCCAACGACAACAGCTGCATTAGATGCACATTCCACCGTGACTACAATGATTAAAAAAGTCGTTGAGGAATGGGACTCACTAGTGAGCATTCTGCATCTACATCCGCCACCAAGATAATGTTATTAAAACAAGATTAAAACTAGTGCACTAAAAACAGAAGCGAAAAAGAAACTGGGAAAAAGAAGGAATTCCCACGTCCATTTAAAACTTTGACCCATATATCACAGTAACAAGGTCATCGCGAATAACCGAACTCAATTACGGGCTCACCATAGCCCGTGCTACATGGACATTTCGTTCTGCGTAGCTAAGTCTAAAACAACAAACAAGAACAACAAGTGTCAACACAAGACAGAACACGAAACAATGGGAATATATTGGATAAGGTTATATTTAGGAAAGACATTGGGTAAATACTGGTTCAGTAACAGGGTTGTTGATTTGTGGAACCAATTACCGGATAACTTGGTGAAGGTTGGGTCCCTTAATTGTTTCAAATGTGGGTTCGACATGTATATGAGTGGGATTGGCTGGTTATAGATAGGCGCTGCCTCGTATGGGCAAATAAGCCTTCCGCAGTTATCTTTATTCTTATGTTCTCAAGTAACATGTGAGTCATAAACACTCACCCACCAACATAATGTAAACAACAAATTCCATTTGTTGAGACTGAAGGATGTAGCTGCGGACCTCCCATTAACTCTTCGACTCATCACTGAAAAAGAGAGAGTTGCCAAAGGAATGGAAGACAGCCAATGTAGTGCCAATGTGCCAGAATGAAAGGACACAGGAGCCACTAAACTACACAGTAGCTTCATTATCGACCATTCTCAGTTAGGCGCTAGAGAAGCTTGCAAGGAAACGTCTCTTGGAACACTTAAGAAAATGATGATTTCTCATAAAGCATCATCTTGGATTCAGTTAAGGCAGATAATGACCTACGAATTTAAAAGTGTAATGTTTAAATAAAGATTATAAAACTAAGGGAAGAAGGGGTTAGGTCTTTGCACTTTTGTTGATTATCAGTTGGGAGATTTTTCTTTGTTTCCTTCCTTAGAAGGATTTGAACATTAATACAAATGTCCTCAGTCAGTAAGGACTGCACAAGCCAGCATATTAAGTGTAAGGGCAGCTCATACATTAACGCTGAAAATAGATAGGCGAGGACAAACGCCAGGGTTCTAACAATGGGAATCCTAATCCACTAGATCGTTGAGCGCCTCGACTGCCAGTGCAATAATAAGGGTAGCTCTCGAGTGCTCAATCCAAATTTGATTTGATGTGTTCTGCTATGAATCAGCTTCGAATCCAAAAGCCTTCATTGAAGATCTCAAGAACAGTTCAACATGTTACAGAATATGTGTGGCAATAATATTGGAAGGTATTGACAGAAAGACAGATTCTTTGGCAACAATAACAAAACTATTCATAAAGAACTAAATCTAATACAAAAACAATCTTGACATTAATTTAATGTCCTTAAATGACACGTTAAAGTAAGCTTATCAACAGCCTAATTTAGCACTCCTGTCTATGCCTCTCTCAAGTATAACAGCAGATTCCTCTCTGTTGTCACTTAGGCTGATAAATGAACTAACTGAACAATGGATCCACTCAGTGGATCCCGCAGGTCACTTGGGAGTGACCAAGACCTTAAGCCGGATTTGGGAACATTTTTATTGGCCGGGCATGGACGTGGATGTAAGGAGAGTCTGCAAGACATGCTTACCGTGCCAAAGGGCGGAAAAGAACGTCCCTGCCATCCCGAAAGCACCTTTAGTTCCAGTTACTGAGTTTTGCCAGGTGTTCGAACGCCTAATAATCGACGTTGTGGGACCCTTACTTAGAACAAAAAGAGGAAATAGTTACTTGCTGACCATCATGTGTGCTTCGACGCGATTTCCGGAAGCGATCCCAGTGCCGAAGGTGACATCGAGATGCGATATGGGACACCTTCAGCGATTCTTCTCTTGGGTACGAGTACCCAAGGAAATTCAGTCCGATTGCTGAAACGTTTTCCAAATGAAGTGGTTTAGGCAGGCTATTGCATGCTGAGGAATAACACAATTTCGATCATCACCTTACAGACCTCAGTCGCAAGGAGCGATTGAGAGGTTCCACTCCACCCTGAAAGCCGTTTTGCGACTGTATTGTGCGGAACAGGTAGCAGAGTGGGATGAAGCTATCTGTCCAGCCCTGTTTGCGCTCAGAGATCCTGTGGTAGAGTCTCTGGGATTCTCTCCGTTCCAACTAGTGTTTGGACACGAAGTAAGAAGTCCGTTGTTGATATTAAAGGAGCAGTTGACGTCGAGGGAGTCATTAATGACCGTGGAAGAGTATGTGCGGAAATTCCCGGAACGGTTGAATTGCTGCAGCTCCTGCCATGAGGCCTGGCAGGAGCTGCAGGTCACTGCGCCAAGCAGAGTTTAACAGATTTTTGACGCGAGCGGAAGTGCGTCAGTGAGCTCCCGAGATTGGAGGTTCTGGGAGCCTCGTTCAGTGGATCTGAGCAGCCATAGGCAGTCTACCATTGTCGCAGAAGATACTGTACTTCAGCAGAATACGAAGAAGCCGAGTTTAGTGGGCAAAGAAGTGTCAAATACTCGTGGCTGTTAGTCGGCGTCGGAAGGTGAGCGGCGACTCTGGGAGGGCAAGTCTGGCGCCCTGCGAGTCCGCTCTGGTACGACGTGCAGTGCTGCAGTGACCAGGTCACATCTACTGAGTTCCTGAAGGGAAGGCACCGCATCCAGTTCCAGGAGAAAATGTCTCGTTGAAGGAGCGAGTGTGGACAGTGACATGCTCAGTGACCACTGGTTGGACCAGTTTGGAAGACCTGAATCCAGGGATTAGGTACTACGAAAACGTGATTTCTCCACGATGCCTGAGGACCTGTGACACACAACCGGAACACCGTGGAACAACCAGGGAACCGTGTAACTTCTACCATCGGAGGACAGGCGTCGATGGACAGGAGTGATAAAGGTAGATCATTATTTCCCCTCCCATTGTCCCTTGATGACTAGGCTAAGTAGGCCCAGTACACATATATATATCTCGTTAGTATGTTTCTTATTATGTTAGTATTAGAGTAGGCAGTAGGTCAGCCAGTATTACTACTACTTGGAGAAGACAGCGAGGGAACGAGTGTTTCAGTTGCTGGACGAGAGGACGACGTTGACGGAGCTGCCCCCCCCCCACCTCCAGAGGATTGATGAAGATTAAGCCACCCAAAAGGTGGCACGGGCATGAATAGCCCGTAAGTGGTTGCCCTTTTGAGCCATTACCAGTATCAAGAGCTGATACTGGAGATCTGTGGAGGTGCACTGCACCCTGCGTGACGGGAGATGTCTCCCGTGCATCGAGAGGGCCAGAGTCCCTCATTTAAATTTGCCCAGCTGTCCGAGTTGCCAGAGGCGGCGAGAGGAGAGCTGCCAGAGTTCTCCAGATCATCCATTTCATATATTTAGCCCATGTGTTATTTCTTTATATGCTTAATGTAGTTTTCGTATAGTAAACTTCATATCATTTTGCTATTGCGTTTATGTGCGCCCTCCATCTCTCTTTGAACATTATATAAGTGATACTATTGTACCACACCATTATTAGTATTATTTATAATACTAATAACGGAAAATATCCTAGTGACTGGCAGTATTTGAGTAACACTGATATTTATGGAAATGTGCCCTAGGCTGGTAATACTGAATCATCAGTGTAATCGTGGCAACATATCATTGTCTCGAGACAGAATTTACCCACTGAACTGCATTGCTGGGATGCAAAGTTCGTCTTGGACTACCAGGACCAGTTCGTCTTGGACTACCTGGACTAGTTCGTCTTGGACTACCTGGACCAGTTCGTCTTGGACTACCTGGACTAGTTCGTCTTGGACTACCTGGACCAGTTCGTCTTGGACTACCTGGACCAGTTCGTCTTGGACTACCAGGACTAGTTCGTCTTGGACTACCAGGACAAGTTCGTCTTGGACTACCAGGACTAGTTCGTCTTGGACTACCTGGACTAGTTCGTCTTGGACTACCAGGACTAGTCCGTCTTGGACTACCAGGACTAGTTCGTCTTGGACTACCAGGACTAGTCCGTCTTGGACTACCAGGACTAGTCCGTCTTGGACTACCAGGACTAGTTCGTCTTGGACTACCTGGACTAGTTCGTCTTGGACTACCAGGACTAGTCCGTCTTGGACTACCAGGACTAGTTCGTCTTGGACTACCTGGACCAGTCCGTCTTGCACTACCAGGACTAGTTCGTCTTGGACTACCTGGACCAGTCCGTCTTGGACTACCAGGACTAGATCGTCTTGGACTACCTAGACCAGTCCGTCTTGGACTACCTGGACCAGTCCGTCTTGGACTACCTGGACCAGTTCGTCTTGGACTACCTGGACCAGTCCGTCTTGGACTACCTGGACCAGTCCGTCTTGGACTACCTGGACCAGTCCGTCTTGGACTACCTGGACCAGTTCGTCTTGGACTACCTGGACCAGTTCGTCTTGGACTACCTGGACCAGTTCGTCTTGGACTACCTGGACCAGCCCGTCTTGGACTACCTGGACCAGTTCGTCTTGGACTACCTGGACCAGTTCGTCTTGGACTACCTGGACCAGTTCGTCTTGGACTATCTGGACCAGTTCGTCTTGGACTACCAGGACTAGTTCGTCTTGGACTACCTGGACCAGTCCGTCTTGGACTACCAGGACTAGTTCGTCTTGGACTACCAGGACTAGTTCGTCTTGGACTACCAGGACTAGTTCGTCTTGGACTACCTGGACCTGTTCATCTTCGACTACCTGGACCAGTTCGTCTTGGACTACCTGGACCAGTTCGTCTTGGACTACCTGGACCAGTTCGTCTTGGACTACCAGGACTAGTTCGTCTTGGACTACCTGGACCAGTTCGTCTTGGACTACCTGGACCAGTTCGTCTTGGACTACCAGGACTAGTTCGTCTTGGACTACCTGGACCAGTTCGTCTTGGACTACCAGGACTAGTTCGTCTTGGACTACCAGGACTAGTTCGTCTTGGACTACCTGGACCAGTTCGTCTTGGACTACCAGGACTAGTTCGTCTTGGACTGCCTGGACTAGTTCGTCTTGGACTACCAGGACTAGTCCGTCTTGGACTACCAGGACTAGTTCGTCTTGGACTACCTGGACCAGTCCGTCTTGGACTACCAGGACTAGTTCGTCTTGGACTACCTGGACCAGTCCGTCTTGGACTACCAGGACTAGTTCGTCTTGGACTACCTGGACCAGTCCGTCTTGGACTACCTGGACCAGTCCGTCTTGGACTACCTGGACCAGTTCGTCTTGGACTACCTGGACCAGTTCGTCTTGGACTACCTGGACCAGTCCGTCTTGGACTACTAGGACTAGTTCGTCTTGGACTACCTGGACCAGTTCGTCTTGGACTACCTGGACCAGTTCGTCTTGGACTACCAGGACTAGTTCGTCTTGGACTACCTGGACCAGTCCGTCTTGGACTACCAGGACTAGTTCGTCTTGGACTACCAGGACTAGTTCGTCTTGGACTACCAGGACTAGTTCGTCTTGGACTACCTGGACCAGTTCATCTTCGACTACCTGGACCAGTTCGTCTTGGACTACCTGGACCAGTTCGTCTTGGACTACCTGGACCAGTTCATCTTCGACTACCTGGACCAGTTCGTCTTGGACTACCTGGACCAGTTCGTCTTGGACTACCTGGACCAGTTCGTCTTGGACTACCAGGACTAGTTCGTCTTGGACTACCTGGACCAGTTCGTCTTGGACTACCAGGACTAGTCCGTCTTGGACTACCAGGACTAGTCCGTCTTGGACTACCAGGACTAGTTCGTCTTGGACTACCTGGACTAGTTCGTCTTGGACTACCAGGACTAGTCCGTCTTGGACTACCAGGACTAGTTCATCTTGGACTACCTGGACTAGTTCGTCTTGGACTACCAGGACTAGTCCGTCTTGGACTACCTGGACCAGTCCGTCTTGGACTACCAGGACTAGTTCGTCTTGGACTACCTGGACCAGTCCGTCTTGGACTACCTGGACCAGTCCGTCTGGGACTACCTGGACCAGTTCGTCTTGGACTACCTGGACCAGTTCGTCTTGGACTACCTGGACCAGTCCGTCTTGGACTACCAGGACTAGTTCGTCCTGGACTACCTGGACCAGTTCGTCTTGGACTACCAGGTCCAGTTCGTCTTGGACTACCTGGACCAGCCCGTATTGGACTACCTGGACCAGTTCGTCTTGGACTACCTGGACCAATTCGTCTTGGACTACCAGGACTAGTTCGTCTTGGACTACCTGGACCAGTCCGTCTTGGACTACCAGGACTAGTTCGTCTTGGACTACCAGGACTAGTTCGTCTTGGACTACCAGGACTAGTTCGTCTTGGACTACCTGGACCAGTTCATCTTCGACTACCTGGACCAGTTCGTCTTGGACTACCTGGACCAGTTCGTCTTGAACTACCTGGACCAGTTCATCTTCGACTACCTGGACCAGTTCGTCTTGGACTACCTGGACCAGTTCGTCTTGAACTACCTGGACCAGTTCATCTTCGACTACCTGGACCAGTTCGTCTTTGACTTCCTGGACCAGTTCGTCTTGGACTACCTGGACCAGTTCGTCTTGGACTACCAGGACTAGTTCGTCTTGGACTACCTGGACCAGTTCGTCTTGGACTACCAGGACTAGTTCGTCTTGGACTACCAGGACTAGTTCGTCTTGGACTACCAGGACTAGTTCGTCTTGGACTGCCTGGACTAGTTCGTCTTGGACTACCTGGACCAGTCCGTCTTGGACTACCTGGACCAGTCCGTCTTGGACTACCTGGACCAGTTCGTCTTGGACTACCTTGACCAGTTCATCTTCGACTACCTGGACCAGTCCGTCTTGGACTACCTGCACCAGTTCATCTTCGACTACCTGGACCAGTTCGTCTTGGACTACCTGGACCAGCCCGTCTTGGACTACCTGGACCAGTTCGTCTTGGACTACCTGGACCAGTTCGTCTTGGACTACCTGGACCAGTCCGTCTTGGACTACCAGGACTAGTTCGTCTTGGACTACCTGGACCAGTCCGTCTTGGACTATCTGGACTAGTTCGTCTTGGACTACCTGGACCAGTCCGTCTTGGACTACCTAGACCAGTTCGTCTTCGACTACCTGGACTAGTCCGTCTTGGACTACCTGGACCAGTCCGTCTTGGACTACGTAGACCAGTTCGTCTTCGACTACCTGGACTAGTCCGTCTTGGACTACCTGGACCAGTCCGTCTTGGACTACCTGGACTAGTCCGTCTTGGACTACCTGGACTAGTCCGTCTTGGACTACCTGGACCAGTCCGTCTTGGACTACCTGGACCAGTCCGTCTTGGACTACCTGGACTAGTCCGTCTTGGACTACCTGGACCAGTCCGTCTTGGACTACCTAGACCAGTTCGTCTTCGACTACCTGGACTAGTCCGTCTTGGACTACCTGGACCAGCCCGTCTTGGACTACCTAGATCAGTCCGTCTTGGACTACCTGGACCAGTTTGTCTTGGACTACCTGGACCAGTTCGTCTTGGACTACCTGGACCAGTTTGTCTTGGACTACCTGGACCAGTCCGTCTTGGACCAGTTCGTCTTTGACTACCTGGACCAGTCCGTCTTGAACTACCTGGACCAGTTCGTCTTGGACTACCTGGACTAGTCCATCTTGGACTACCTGGGGGTGTCTTCGGAGCACCACGCGGGATGGTCGTCTCTTCCGGCTTATACTTCAACAATGGTGTTGAGTAGATCTTCGGAACATTCCTGGTAGAGGTCCTATGGGTTAGAATATATTCTTCAGCCATGGTGGCTGCAGCACCCAAAGTCTCTACTTGCTGCTCCTCCAAGAATGTCTTCAGATCACCGGATAAACTTTCTTTGAAATCTTCTAATAAGACGAGTTGTTCCAGTAGTTCTTTGTTCTTCTGTGACGCACCATTCGTAACACAGCTGCTCCTTAATACACGCGAACTCCGTAAAGGTGTGCTCTGGTGTCTTCTTAAGGTGGCGAAACTTCTGCCTATATGTCTCAGGCACCAACTGGTAGGCCATCAGCACCACTTTCTTGACAGCATCGTAATCACTAGAGTCACCTGCCGACAGTGTGGAGTACGCTGTTTGGGCCTTCCCAGTCAGTACGGATTGGATCATAATTGGCCAATTGTCTCCTAGCCAGTCTAATGATGCAGCGATCTTCTCGAAAGCAGAGAAGAACTTGGACACCTCCTTCTCATTGAATGTAGACACCATTTTAATGTTCGGCACTGGGTTGAAACCACTGGTTCCCTTCTACCACTTAATCTTAGCACTCCCAATTAGTGTTGTCTTTTTCTCTATCTTTCTCTCTCTTTCTTCTCTCCTTTCTTCCATTTCCAAACGTTGCAATTCGCTTTCACGTTCCCTCTCTTCTCTTTTTCGTCTTGCTTCTCTTTTTTCTTATCTCTCTCTCTTCGTTCTTCTCTTTCTAACTTTAGCTTTTTCTCTTCTCTCTCTCTCTCATTCTAGCTTTTCTTTTTTCTCTCTCTAGTTCTAGCTTTTTCCATTCTATTTCACGATGGATTTCTACCTCTCGCATTTTCACAATTAATAGGCTCACATTATGTTCACCTGGGTCACTCTCGCCATCACTTCCTTGGTTTTCCTTTTCAATGGAAGCCATAACACTTTCTCCTTTACTATAGACTTCACCTTCCTGCTTGCTGTTAAGTTTAGGTGAAAAAGGTGTAAATGTCTTTACACCTTTGAGAGGATCTCAACATGCGAATCTCTATCATTCACCTTAATCTCAATGTAGGCACTTATTAACACAAGCTCACGCTTACCAAGATGTTTCAACTTGGGAAGGCAGTTCTCCTGGTTTAGGAATTCCTGATCATCGTCCAAAGTATCAATGGTCATTTTCTCGGCCATTGTTAACTTTCGAAACGCTGCGCACAATCACGTACCATTGCACTGTTTCCCAACATTGAACATTACACCTAACCCTTACACAAAATGGGAAATTAAATCTATACAAAGGGGATTGCACTAATTACTTAACTAATTTTATCAAACTTATCTGACAAGAAGTCGGATCCCGCTGGGGATGCCAATTATGTTAGGCCAGCTTGAGCCAGTAACCGGGTTCCTTCTGCTTAATGTGCCTTAGAGCCTCTTTTATGATCCCACCCCAAGTCAATGGTAAGTTCTTAAGAACTGGCGGAAGACAGTAATAGTGCAAGGAATAAAAGGAATAAACCAAGACGCAATTACACCATCACCAATATATTATCCATCGAAGTATAACTACACTTACGTACGCAGTGTCGCTCTCACACAGAACACTCAATATATCTGCAGTGTTCGTCAAAACCCGGTGAGTTCACTATGTTAAAATATACTTCGTCCACGTTCAGTGGTAATCACCGGCGAGTTCACCTTCCTCAACATGGGCCAGTCCACACACCGTATCGTCACAGTGTCCCAATACCCCACATCTGCTCTCCAGAAACACCCTGGCAGAGGGCTTCAGCAACACGCTGACAGGGGTCACAAATAATCACTTCCAGGGGTCTCTAACACCCTGGCAGAAGTCTTTAGCAACACACTAGCAGCACTTCTCAGCAGACGGTCAATACTCTCGTCTTGTAACTCTTCTTGGGTAAATCCCGGCTACGTCGGTCCACACAACACTGCACAAGTACAACACCTAACACACTGCTTACTACCAACGGCGGCCTCTTGTCCTCTCACAGTACTAAGTCAGGAGTTCTGCACTGCCCAAGGTGAAATGATTTCCACAACGCTATAGACCCTTCACGTCACCTCTGTGAACATAAAAGTCATTAGCCAGTCAGAAAGTGTACATGGAGAACACAGGATGACAATCTGTCACCGGGAAACTGTGTCATGTAATCGGATGCACAATCTTGATGGCGTTGACACCGTTACGTCCTCACCAGAGGTCATCATCGACCTCCTCTCCTCAGTCAGGTATGAAACCAACCCGTTCTCGCACTTGCTTACAGTCAATATTGGCTTATATAATAAGTGCATATGTGACATACTAATTGATGGTGAATATTTTAGTTTACCTTGAAAAGCTTCATAGAAAACACCGACCTCACCTAACCTTCTTAGTATGTTAAGCATCTTACTGCTTCTTATTTACAATTATTACTTAACCTATCAATGGTATAGGTTAAGTAATAATTGTAATTAAGAAGCAATAAGATGCTTATCTTATCATACTAAGAAGGTTAGGTGAGGTCGGTGTTTTCTATGAAGCTTTTCAAGGTAAACTAAAATATTCACAATCAATTAGTATGTCACATATGCACTTATTAAATAAGCCAATATTGACTAGAAGCAAGTGCGAGAACGGGTTGATAAGGATCAACCCGTTCTTCATTCATTCCTAATTCTTACAACAGCCTAGTTTGTTACAAGTAGAGTGGGGCTGGAGCTACGGGTCCAGCTCCAGCACCCTGCCAGTAGAAAGGGGGCTTGAGCTTCAGGTCAAGCATCAACCCCCTGCCAGGAGAAGGTGGCTGGAGCTACAGGTCCAGCACCAACCCCCCTGCAAGTGGTGGGGGGCTGGAGCTACAGGTCCAGCACCATCCCCATGCCAGTAGAGGGGGGCTGAAGCTACAGGTCCAGCACCAACCCCCTGCCAAAAGAAGGGGGCTGGACTTACAGGTCAAGTATGTGGTCCTCATTCCACATAAAAATGTGGAATGAGGACCACTTCACCTTTGAAAGGTCATGTCAAGATTGTTGCTTCTACGACGTTGCTGAATAATTTTTTTACTGCAAGCCGCGTGCTGTTGCTAATCTTTTGCTGGTTGATATTTAACAACGTGATAATTGGCATGACGATTTTCAATTCCAGTACGTGCGGCGGTGGCATCCCTGGCAGTGGCGCGGCGGTGGTATCCCTGGCAGTGGCGCGGCGGTGGTATCCCTGGCATATATTCCAGTACGCGCGGCGGTGGTATCCCTGGCAAATATTCCAGTACACGCGGCGGTGGTATCCCTGGCAAATATTCCAGTACACGCGGCGGTGGTATCCCTGGCAGTGGCGCGGCGCTGGTATCCCTGGCAAATATTCCAGTACGCGCGGTGGTGGTATCCCTGGCAAATATTCCAGTACACGTGGCGGTGGTATCCCTGGCAAATATTCCAGTACACGCGGCGGTGGTATCCCTGGCAAATATTCCAGTACACGCGGTGGTGGTATCCCTGGCAAATATTCCAGTACGCGCGGCGGTGGTATCCCTGGCAAATATTCCAGTACGGGCGGCGGTGGTATCCCTGGCAAATATTCCAGTACACGCGGCAGTGGTATCCCTGGCAAATTGATTGAATTAAACAAATTCTGATGGATAATTAACTGCTTCATCTGCTTCCCCAACAGTATCGACGGATTGTATGTGACGTCCTCGGTTTGTATGTTTGACTGAATAATATTGTTAAGTTCTTAGACGTCTTTGTTCCTGGCCGCAAGAACAGCTCGTTCACTCAGTTCGTTCACTCAGGATAAGGCGGCCAAGTGGGAAACTGCATCCTGAGAAGGAGCAGCAACGACACACGTACCAAGACGGGTGGGGTTGAAGGTAACAGAGGCATCTACTGAATCGTCAAGGTGCCTATAGAAGGAGAAATCGTCAGGAGGCGAAAAATCAAGAGGGAGGAGAACAAAGTATTTGGCCCATGAAGTGGGACCAAACATGGCTTGAAACGCATCAGTACAGGAAGGAATCGAGCGAGCGCGGCCGTGGCGAGAATGGCGTTGAGAACCCCCAGAGAGAGAGAGGGGCTAAAAGGCACAGTAGTCACTACTAGAGACTGAGCCGTGCCAGGGGACGAGGTAGTCACCACTGGGGGCTTGGGGCTCGACCCAACCACAGAGGAGGGAGGGGAGCCGAGGGGAGTAGTCAGGAGGGTCAGAGGAGGAGCAAGGTCGGGGTTCATATGCAGCAGGGGGCTACAGAGCCCGGTCTTCCAACACGGTCCGACTCGGGGGCTTGGTCGCCCACCCCACGAGCCCGAGAAGGTAGAAGAGGAACAGAATTAGACATAAGGACGAGAGGAAAAACATTCATTCACGAATGTGCCCCCATACCCACCGTGGAGTCTCAATTAGAGGCAGGACACCCAACAAGAAGCTATCGCCGATCATGTCGGGGCCCTCTATAAATAATCAATATAAATAAATAAATTTTTATTCAGGTAAGGAACATACATACAAGGTAAGATACAAAGTTAATGGATTTATAGATAGGGGTAGTACATACAATGCCTAAAGCCACTATTACGCAAAGCGTTTCGTGCATGAAAAACTTAAATGACTAAAGCTTAATACTAATTGAGTATAAAGAATAAAATGTGTAGAGAACAATTAAAAATAGGGATAAAAAGGGGGGAACATGGCTGAAAAAGCAGCACAAATACAATTAGGTCGACAAACAGCGTTGTGTAAAAAAAAAAAAAGACATTGGTTGACAATAGAGGGGTATGGTAGGTTGCAGGGAATTTATTAGGTAGTGCTTTGTTTTTATCTTAAACTGGTTGAGAGAGGTACAGTCTTTAACATGGTTGGGAAGGTCATTCCACAATCTGGGTCCCTTGATTTGTAGAGCATTTCGAGTTTGATTAAGTCGTACTCTTGGAATATCAAAACTGTATTTATTTCTGGTGTGGTGCTCATGGGTTCTGTTACAACCTTCAATGAAGCTTTTGAGGTCAGGAATGGCATTACAGTTCAGCGTTTTATATATGTATAATACACATGAGAGAATGTGCAGTGACTTAATATCTAACATATTCAGAGATTTGAGTATGGGTACCGAGTGATGTCTGGGGCCAGAGTTGGATATTGTCCTAATAGCAGCTTTGTGTTGAGTAATTAGAGGACGTATATGATTTTGGGTAGTAGAACCCCAAGCACAAATACCATAGTTGAGATATGGATAGATGAGGGAGTAATAGAGAGTCACCAGGGCAGGGCGGGTACATAATATCTGATCTTAGAAAGAATGCCAACAGTTTTTGAAACTTTTTTTGATATATTTAGAATGTGTCCCTGGAAATTCAGCTTCTGGTCAATGAGAACGCCAAGAAACTTGCCATCTAATTTGTTACAAATTTGGGTATTGTTTATTTTGAGATTTATTTGATTAAAAGATTTATTGCAAAACAGAATATAGAAAGTTTTGTCAATGTTAAGGGTGAGCTTGTTGGTAGTTAGCCAAAGATGGACTTTATTTAGCTCAGTATTTACTGTGGCATTTAGAGCAAGGGGGTCAGGACCGGAGTAAATGAAGGTTGTGTCGTCAGCAAATAAAATTGGTTTGAGGTGTTGGGAGGCATTTGGAAGGTCATTAATGTAGATGAGAAAGAGGAAGGGGCCAAGTATGCTGCCCTGAGGAACACCAATATTGATGGGTAGGGTGGGAGAAATTGAATTATTCACAGAAACATTCTGGAGCCTGTCAGTAAGGTAAGATTTGAGGTACTGCAGGAAGTGTCCTCTGACTCCATAATGATGTAATTTAAGGAGAAGGTTTTGGTGGTTGACAGTGTCAAAAACCTTACGCAGGTCCACAAATAACCCAACAGGGAACTCATTTTTATCAAGAGCTGCTTGAATCAAGTTAATCATACTAATAAGTGCATCGTTAGTGCATTTTTGGGGTCTGAAGCCATATTGACAAGAGCTAAGTATATTGTGTTTGGCTAGATAAGAGTAAAGCTACTTGTAGATTAGTTTTTCAAATATTTGTGACAAGTTAGGCAGGATTGATATAGGTCTGTAGTTGTTAACATCTGTAAGATCACCACATTTGTGGACAGGGGTTACTCTTGCTTTTTTTTAGAATATCTGGAAAGGTTTGGAGGTCAAGTGACTTGTTGAAGAGCAATGCAATAGCAGGGGCTAAAGATCTGGAGGCTTTTTTGTAAATTAAAGTTGGTATCTCTTCAAGGGCACTAGACTTGGTTTTAAGGGAAAGGATTGTCTCATTGACGTCAGTGAAATTAGTAGGCTTTAGGTACAGAGACTGTGGATAGTTTCCTGTAAGATAGTCCTTAACATCAGTACTGGAAGATGGAATATCATTTGCAAGGGATGACCCAATGGAAGAGAAGAACCTATTGAACTCAATAGCAGAATCAGAGGCTGAAAGCTGACCATCGTTGTTGAACAGGAGTGCTGGTTTGTTATTTAAAATCTTCTTTGATCCCAATATTTGTGAAATTGTGCTCCAAGTTTTTTTAATGTTGCTCTTTACTTGGGTAAATTTATCTTCGTAGTATTTAGTTTTGGCTCGTCTAATTATTTTAGATAGCAATAACGAGTAATTCTTTCAAAATTCTTTGGAGACGGTTCCTAACCTATACTTCTTCTCAAGGTCATGTTCTTTATTATTGGATTTAAGTATTCCATTTGTAAGCCAAGGATTGTTAAGCTTTTTGGTTGTGACTTGTTTTGTAAGCATAGGACAGTGGGTGTTATAAAGGCTAAGAGTTTTTTTAAGAAAAGATTGCACTGCTAGGTTGATGTCCCCTATGTTACCTAACTCGGATTCCCAATTGACATTATCAGCAGCAGTTATAAAATTGTCTATAGCAGTTTCATTGTGCAGCCTAAAGCTTAACTCCCTTGACTCAAGAGGTGGTTTGTTAATGTTAGTTAAGAGAAATATGGGGTAATGGTCTGTAGTGCTATCGGTGATTATACCTGAAGTAAGCGGAGAGGTTATGTTGGTCCAGATGTGGTCTAGAGTCGTGGCAGTACTATCAGTGATTCTAGTAGGTCTAGTGATTAAGGGTATGAGGAAGCAGGAATTCATATAGTTGAGGAAGCTAACAGCAGTAGGGTGTTCAGGCTCGCAGAGGTCAATATTAAAGTCCCTTGCGATAATTAGATGGTTTTTGTTCAGTCTGTTAACTAGTATTAGATTTCTAAGGTTTGAATTGAATTCGGACACATCAGTGTTAGGAATTCTATAGACTGCACGCACAGACAGGATAGACTCGGCACCCTTGACTCTGAAACTGGCGAAGATATACTCCC
Organism: Procambarus clarkii; assembly: GCF_040958095.1. NCBI lineage: Eukaryota > Metazoa > Arthropoda > Malacostraca > Decapoda > Cambaridae > Procambarus > Procambarus clarkii. The sequence continues at coordinate 28,858,773 of NC_091204.1, forward strand.
CACAGCAGTCTCTAGTTCTAATTACTTTTAAGCATGTTAGTTCTTGGTGGTAGTAAAGAGCAGTACCACCACCTCTCTGAATTTGACGACAGTTGTGAATTGCCGAGTAGTTAGGCATGTTAAAGAGTTGAGTAGTATCCTCTTTCAACCACGTTTCAGTAAATATAATAAAAGAGAATTTGTTGTCAATAGTTTCAATCAAGGCACTAACATCATCGAAGTGTTTACCTAGGGATCTAACGTTCAAGTTGATTACAGAGATATTGTGATTATGTGTTAATACATTGTTTACATCATGTGCTGTAAAATATCTGCAATTTTGATCATTAAAGTGATGATTGTCATAGATAGTGGATAAGAGGTTTAGTTCTGGGTCTATACTTGTCTGGATAAAAAGGCTGGTTGCAGGAAAACAAGGCAAGAATGGCAAATTACAAAATAGAAAACAAAGAAGTAGAATAAAAATTCTAAAGTAATATAAACTTAATGGTAATTTAAGTAATAAAAGCTTAATGGGAACTAGGAATGTAAAAAATGAACTAGAATAATTAGTAAACAATAGATGACCAAAAAAGTAAAAAAGCAATTATGAAATCTATAAAATGAAAAGCTTGCTTACTATACTATTATAAGTACACTATAGTTGAATACTAAAGTTACACTAAAATAAAATGAGGTAGTTTAAATAGAGATACACTCAGGAACACTGGATAATGAAGTTAATGCTAGAGGACACAGGCAAAGCCAGTGTACTATGGAACATGGGAGTAAAAAGAAAGAAGACAATAATAGAGATGAACAAATTTTTTATTTTTTATTTTTTTTTTAGCTAAAGTTAAAACCTTTTGAAAGGAAAGGCAGAGCTAAAGTACACAATGGTAGTTAAATGAGATTATAATTTGAATTCTGGCTACACAGCAGTTATCCCACAGTCACTGAGGAAAGAATTAAGGTGAGCTTCTGTGGTTATTGAATAGGTTTTTCCAGTGTCAGACCTCCTAGCTATAATTTTACCATCTCGCACAAAACAGTGTTTAATTATAGGGGAATTTTTGCAGAAACCACACAGTTTAAAAAAGAGATTTTGCCTGAACCTGGTCAGACATTTTCACATAAACAGAGGATTTACTAGCGACTGCAGATGAGATAAGATCAGACTTGTGGGAGCAGCTATCTAGTTTTATTCGTATTCTCCTGTTATTTGTACCAGATGATTTGGTACCCACTCTATAAGCTGATTTGATGTCATTTTTTTGGATTGAATATCTTAACTTATCCTGCAATATCTTGATCACGATGGCAGCACAGTCTTCTCCATCAGTTTCATGGGGAAAATCATGTGAAGAGATAATTACAGACTCAAGTAGTTTATGTTGGTCTGTTTCGTCTTGGGTAACAGTGTGTTGTTGTTGTAGGTTGTTCAGATGGTTCTCAAACTGTTGCAATATTTCTTCCTGTTTTCTAGTGGTTTCATCTGGATTAAAGTTAGTAACTGTGTTCCTGAGAAGGTTTAATTCTTGTTCGAAGTGGACGACTTTGGTAGATAGATCTTGATTGTTCTTGAGTAAGGCTCCAGCTTCATTCTGCAAAGATAATAATGAACCTTGCAGGTTCCTTATTAAGGCCGACTGCTCTTTGATTACTGACATTTGATCTTCATGGCTCAAAAGTGGCATAATTAAATCAATCAACAAAAAGCATGAATATGTAAAGAAATTTAGGATTGGCCTAGTTACAAAGGAAGTAGTTAAAAGGTACTCATCAGTGCTTACCAGTATCATAAGAAAAGCTAAACTTTCAAATTATGAGACTAGATTCAAAGAAGCAAAAGGCAACATGAAAAGCACATGGAATACCATCTCTAATATCCTAGGAACTAAACAACACTCCCACAACCAGATAACACTCTCTAAGGATGGCCTTACACCGTCATCTGATTTAGAAATAGCGAATTAATTTAATAGCTTCTTTTCATCGATTGGTGCTAACCTTGCAAGTAAAATCCCACAGACTCAGACACATATCAACACATATCTCTCAGGCAGCTATCCAAACTCTCTTCTCCTTTCACCAGTCAGCCCGACAGATGTTGTGTCCATTATACACTCACTAAAAACCAAAGCTGGGAACACCAGTGAAATCCCATCCATTGTATACAAGAGCGCCTCCCATGCTCTTGCGCCACCTATAGCTCTGCTGTTCAACAAATCCCTTGAGTGTCATACCTTCCCTGATATCCTTAAAAAAGCAAGAGTAACGCCAGTTCATAAAGGAGGTAATCCGGCAGACATAAACAATTATAGACCAATATCAAACCTACCCATACTATCAAAAATATTTGAAAAAATTATCTACAAACAGCTCTACTCCTATCTCGTAAAATTTGACATTCTTAGCCCCTGTCAGTTTGGCTTCCGCTCCCAAAAGAGTACCAACGATGCAATTATTAGTCTCCTTGATATAATTTACTCAGCCCTTGACAAAAATGAGTTTTCGATTGGACTCTTCATTGACCTGAGAAAGGCCTTTGATACTGTTAATCACAATTACCTCTTATGTAAACTCCATCATTATGGAATCCGAGGCCATGCACTGGACTATATCCAATCCTATCCTAGTGATAGACACCAATGTGTAGCCATCAATAATATAACCTCTCCCACTCTACCAATAACTGTTGGAGTGCCACAGGGCAGCATCTTGGGACCTCTTCTATTTCTTATATACATCAATGATCTGCCTACCCAGCAAACACAGAACGTTTGTGGACGTTTTTAAATAGTGCCACAAAGGTAATACTGTAACTTTTGACATAAATACATATATCTGACGTTCTTAAAACCAAAGGATATAACTAAAAACATATATTCTTGAGACACAGTTTTTTAAGATTTATGTAAAAATTTAAAAATAATAGTAAATGCTATGGTATTATAATGTTTTCATGCTTTATATTTAAGAATAAATAATTTTCAGTCAACATTTAGTTTTTTTTGTTTACTTTCTGTAAAGCTATCCAATTTACGTTCTTATAACATAAATATAACATTTATATGACGTCAGTATAACGTTATTTACACGACATCATTACGTTATTATGATGTTATATTAACGTATAATTCCTGTATGAAAACCAGAATATATATTGAACTTTATGTTTTAAACCTTGTAAAGTTATCATAAAACTTGGAATAAGACAGTAAGCATGCTTTACTTATGAAAATATACAAACAAATCAACAAAAACATTTTAACATAAAAAACATAAACATAACATAAATTAATTGCATGCATGGGAGTTAACTGGAACTCTGTAATATTGCATACATGAACCTTAAGGTACAAACCCAGTGTATTTACTCATGCAGTTCTTTCCTAAATCTAAATTTTTCCAATTTTTACACTTTGTTTCGAGTTCTGTCTTGTGTTGCTACTTTTAATACCCCATTAATGTCCCCTTTGTTATGTCCATTCATCCCATTGTGCACCTCTACCATATGTCACTCCTAATTCTTTGCTTTTCTAGAGAATGTAATATAAGCTTTGACAATCTTTCTTCATATGACAGGTTAACAGGTAGAACAAAGATTACCATTTATATATGGATAACTATTATAAGTCGGTTTGAATGAGTGAATTGCTGCTTGAAGATAGGTATATACACGTGTGGTACTATCAGATTGCATCGTGGTGAGCCTAAAACCCTTCAGATCCAAGCAAAGGGTAAAATGCCAGCAGATACAATTGCGAACACATTGATACCAAAATGAAAGACATATGACGAGAATTGAGGTAACCAAAGTGAAAAGTGTGTTCACATTACATTGCACTAGAGTGCTCCCAGGTTACTTTCTCTCACTTTCTCTGTTTTGTGCGGATGGTACGCCGTGCTTTTGGAGTTTATATGCATTTAAACCTGTAGATAATTCTATTGCTAACACATTGATACCAAAATGAAAGACCTAGGATGACAATTGAGGTGACCAAAATGAAAAGAGTGTATACATTTTATCGCTCTTGTGCGCTCCCTGGTAACACACTCTCGCTTTCTTTGTTTGTTGCGGATGGTAAGCCAGGCTTTTGGAGTTTATATGCCTTTAGTCCTGTAGAGAATTCTATTGCGAACACATTGATACCAAATTGAAAAACCTAGGATGAGAATTGAGGTAACAAAGTTGAAAAGGGTATACACTTTTCAGTATTATCACGCTCTCTAATGTAATGAGAGTTGCCTGAGGGTGGCTCAGCTTTCTTTTTCTGGTACCCTTGGCCTACATTCATCTTGTCGGCGGGTGGAGCGCGCTGCTGTCTTTGACATTATATGCACATAGTTCTGTTGGGAATTCTATTGCGAACGCATTGATACCAAAATGAAAGACATAGGACGAGAATTAAGGTGACAAAGTTGAAAAGAGTATACACTTTTCAGTATTTCCGCACACTACCAGGGAATGTCCAAAAAAAAATGGAGAGAGTGGAGGGGTAACTTGCCCAAAACGCGAAAGTGTTTGGGGAGATTAACTTTCGTTCAATACTATTATGCAAAAGGAGCCACACATCTATGGTTCATCCAATAAAATCAGCAGACTTCTAGATGTTACTACTGCTCGGCTTAGACTCGGTTACAAGTATTTCTGGGAATTCTCATTATCTGCCGATGTAGACCTGACCAAATGTTAACTGTCAACAAAATTATTTGCACACCCCTCCGTCACTATGTGATAGTGAATTCAGAGACAATTCTATAACCAATGTACCAACGATGTGTCAATATTTCATTCAAAATGATCTGGTACCAGAAATTTTAGCCAAATATCCCCAGTTTGCTAACTGTAAGTAGTAACTAAGTGATTGTAACCTATCCACCGCTGCCCACTGGATGGGGAGCGGTGTGCAGGACAAACATATCAATTGTGACACTAGCTCTCCACATATGTCAGTTGCTTAATTTAGAAACTGTACTTGTGATCGATCTCGAACCCATTGTTGATGTGACGACTTATACTGAATTTTGTAACTAGCTCATCAAGATTGTAACTTGCTTAGCTAAATGAATTGTGGGGTTCAGTCCCTGAGCCCATTATGTGCCTCTGCAACCCTTTCCACTACCGCCCACAAGATGGGTATGGGGTGCATAATAAATGAACTAAACTAACTTTAAGGCATCCTGAAAGAAAGCTTGGAGGGCTTGAAAAATTGCAGAACGAAGCCTTGAGGATAATCCTTGGGTGCCCTCGTACCACAAAGATACTTAATATGAGAAAGGAACTTAATATTCCGAGCGTTGTTTATCGTGTTACTGAAAATAACTGTCAAATTGGTATAAAAATGCTTAGGCTAGCTCATCCTACCCTTGCACAGAAGCCCTCCAGAATTTCTTTATTGAATGTAAACATTGTTTCAAATAGATAAATAAAATTGAAACTGAACTCAGAAAGTATCAGATTTATAATTTGTACCAAGAGAGACAACAATATCACTTTCCTGCACTGTAGGAAATTACACCCTTTTCAATTTTAATCCCTCCCTTTCCATCAAAGGAGCAAATTAGAGATCAGTCCCAGCTTTGTTTTGAGGCAAAGCTCAACGTCTTAAGCCATATTGATGCTCTGTCCACAGAGCATTCTCTCTCTCAAATCATATACACTGAAGGTTTCTTAGAGCGCCCAACGGGTGCAGCTGGAAGTGCAGTTGTCCTGGCAATAGGATATGACTTATATTTTGAGTGGGGAGTCCGTATAAACAACTGGGCCTCTACCCTTCAGACTGAACTATTTGCCTTGCTCCTTGCACTGAAATGTGTACAAGTATCCAAACTTGATACATTAATTGTAAGTGACTCTTTATCATCCTTAATTGCTCTCAACTCTTTAAGACATAACTGTAACATGCTTGTGTCTGAAGCTAGACACAAATACAATAACAACTTGAGGAACCTTATCATAAACAATAATCTCAACAAAAATCACATAGTTCTCAGAGGTGATTTCAATATTGACCTAGGGCTACAAAATAACCCTCAAGTAGACTATTTCCTCAACAGCATGAATTCCTGTATGCTCATCCCCGCAATCACCAGGCCCACCCGAGTCACTCAAACATCTGCGACTACCCTGGATCACTGATGGACCAACATAACAGCTCCTCTTCCATCAAGTATAATCACTGACAGAACAACTGACCACTATCCTACCTTCCTTGTAGCGAACATGGCCAGGTAACAAGAAAATTACCTTTAGGTTACAATGTGAAGCGGCAATAGGCAATCTCACATATGCCCTCCACAATATAAACTGGGAATCTAAATTTATCAATACACAGGATAATAATTCGTTAACTAGCCTCTTTCCAAAATTTAAAGCCTTTACAATACTTATTGTCCTCTCCTCACCAAGCAAGTAACTGGCAAAAAGGTTAAATAATCCCTGGCTCACTAATGGCATACTTAAAGCAATCGACAAGAAACATGAATATGAAAAAAAAACTTAGGATTGGCCTAGTTGGAAAAGAAGTAGTTAAGAGGTACTCATCAGTGCTTACCAGTATAATAAGAGCAAAGCGTTCCTATTACGAGAATAGATTCAAAGAAGCAAAAGGCAACATAAAAAGCACATGGAGAGCCATCTCTACCATCCTAGGAGCTAAACAACATTTACATTTACATAATAAGATAAAAATCTCCAAGGATGGTTATACACCTGCAACAGATCTTGAAACAGCAACTGAATTTAATAGCTTCTTTTCATCGTTTGGTGCTCACCTTGCCCGAAAAATCCCAGAGACTCAGACATATGTTACCACATATCTTTCACGCAGCTATCCAAACTCTCTTCTCCTCTCTCCGGTCAGCCCTACAGATGTTGTGTCCATCATTCACTCGCTAAAAACCAAAGCTGGGAACATTAGTGAAATACCATCGATGGTACACAGGCGTGCCTCCCATGCCCTTGCACCATCCATAGCACTGCTGTTCAACAAATCCCTAGAGTGTCATACCTTCCCTGATATCCTTAAAAAAGCAAGAGTAACGCCAGTTCATAAAGGAGGTAACACGGCAGACATAAATAATTACAGACCCATATCGAATCTACCTATATTATCAAAAATATTTTTTTTTTTTTTACAAACAGCTCTACACCAATCTTGTAAAATTCAATATACTAAGTCCCTGTCAGTTTGGCTTCCGCTCCCAAAAGAGTACCAATGATGCTATTGTTAGTCTGCTTGACTTAATCTTCTCAGCCCTTGACAAAAGTGAGTTTCCAATTGAACTCTTCATCAGCCTGAGAAAGGCCTTTGATACTGTTAACCATAACTACCTCTTACTTAAATTCCACCATTATGGAATCCGTGGCCTTGCCCTAAACTATATCCGATCCTATCTTAGTAACAGACACCAATATGAAGCCATCAATGATATAACCTCTCCCACTCTACCACTTACCGTAAAGGTGCCACAGAGCAGCATCCTAGGACCCTCCTGTTTCTTATATACATCAATGATCTCCCTAATGTCTCTAACATACTTAAACCTATATTGTTGGCTGATGATACTACTCATCTACTCTGACCCCAACCCACTCCTGTTAAATAATGTTGTAAACAATTAATTAAAAAAGTCTACTTGTGGATGTCAACCAACAAACCTCACACAAAACATAGAAAAGACCTACTATATCTTATTTGGAAACAAATCAACAAAGCAATTCAGCTTCAGATAAATAATGTAAACATTAGCAATAAAAATGATGGAAAGTTTCTTAGCCTATACTTAGACAAGAGACTCAACTTCCGCACCCATATACAACACATAACTAAAAAGGTTTCTAAAACAGTTGGTATACTGTTTAAGATCAGATATTATGTACCCTACTCTGCTCTCCTCTCACTCTATTATGCACTTATCTATCCCTATCATTCTTATGGTGTTTGTGCTTGGGGTTCAACCTCTGCAAACTACCTCAAGCCCATCATCATCCAGTAAAAATCTGCTATCAGGACAATAACTAACTCTACCTTCAGACAACACACAGCTCCCTAGTTCAAATCCTTAAACATGCTAAACAAATTCACTCCATACATTCTCCTGTGTAAATTACGTTTATAAAGCCCTTTTTCTAAGTGCAAACCCTGTTCTGAAACTCTTCCTGGACAGATGTAATAGAACACATGGCCACCCCACCAGACATAAATATCTCTTTGATATCCCCAGAGTCAAACTTAATCTATGTAAACACTATGTAAATAAAGGGACCTAGTCTATGGAACTCACTCCCTTATAATGATTTGAAAAGCTGTCCAACTTCTGCCATATTCAAAAATAAAACCAAAAAGTACCTGTAGTACTTTTTAAGTACGAGGGAGTAATGCGCAAAGCGTCCCTCACCTGTGACGTCACAGCGTCATCTGACGCCATATCAACACAGCGGCCATTTTGTCGTCAGTTCAGTCATGGCGAGGACAAACCCTTCATGCAAACTGCACCTACTATCAAGAAGAAGAAGATTTTGTGTTCCACCGATAGTATTATCGTAAGTAAACACTTATATTTTATATTTTATTATATTAATTGATTCTATTTTTCTGTAATAAAGGTCCAAGGGTACTGTGTTGGGAGGTGAGGGCTGTTACTGGTGTCTGTGGGGATGTGAGGACTTGTACCAACCACTATCACCACCAGTACCTTGTCTTGCACCCTGCTTAGTATTCCTATTGAGATATGAAATATTATTGCATTCATATAATTATTCATTCACAGTCATTACTATTTTTATGGGCTATGTTCTGTTACCCTAATGCTTTTTATTCCTGGGCATGTCCATTTACTCTCCAGCCCTTCACAAGCCACTGCTGCACCCCCTCCATGCCCATACTTACTGTGCTTATTCTTACAGGACTGCACTGCATTATGTGGTGCTCACTGCCTGGACACCTTGGCAATGTAGAGACAGATATTCTGCAATACCGTGATATTAGCAGTAGAGTGATAAGCTGACACACGGGAGGTACAGTTAATGGAAAGAAGTTGAGTATCAACTCTTGTAATTTATATTGCTTCCAGTGAGTTTTTAGTTTTCTTATAATCACTATGTTATCTATCCTCTACAACCTAGTTATCTGCTTGATACATGCATTATAGGGTTCTGGTAGTTGTTCTACTCACCAAGCCCTTCCAAGGCCAGGCTTGACATGCGAGAGCTTGGTCCAACAGGCTGTTGCTTGGACAGGCCCCTCAGGCCCACATATCCACCACAGCCTTGTTTGTCCAGCACTTCTTGAAGATGTTCAGGTTTTCTCTTGAAGATGTCGACGGTTGTTCCAGCAATACTGTATTTCTTTTATTGCTGAAAACATGTTTTCAGCCATAAAAAAAATAATCCTGAATCCAGAAAAAAATCCCTTTTGTATCATCTGGAAATTTTCAAATATTGCTGATCAAACCTGAGTCTAAATTATTTGTATATATTATGAATTACAGAGGTCCCAGGACAGAGTTTTGAGGAACTCCACTTACATTTTCCCACTCTGATTTAACCCCATTTATACAAACTCATTCTTATCTTTTAGCTAATCATTTATTGTACACACCATACTCAGCCTGTGTAGGGTAGTTTATTGTGCATCCTAGTATTGTGTATGTGTAGTATATATATTTGTGTAGTATATTTGGTATATTTAATGCCTCTAACCTCTCCTCATAGTTCTTGTCCTTCAATTCTGGGAGCCACTTAGTAGCATATCTTTGCACCTTTTCCAGTTTATGTGCTTCTTAAGATATGGGCACCATACAACCGCTGCATATTCCAGCTTTAGTCTAACAAAAGTCGTGAACAATTTCTTGAGTATTTCGCCATCCATGCATTTAAAAGCTCTGAATATTATCCTTTACCTGCAATTGGTTGTTGCTGTATTTATAGAATATGATTTGTTCTGCTTTACATTTGTTTATTCTTTTTTTCAAAAATTCTTTCTGCCTCTCTCCTCACTGCTGTGTAGTTGTTTCTCTTTGTATTACTGGTATGTTTGGGGGTTTGGCCTCTTCGTATATTGATTCCATTTTTGTGTCTTTTGGTCTCTGGCCGTCTTGAAATTTCAGTTGAACAAATCCTGTTTCCTAGTTCTGCATCTTTGTTTTGGTATAAATGTTTTTGTTCCTTTATCATATATTTCACAAAATTGATATACTGTGCATTAATTCATCTCAATTACTTCCTTTCCTAACAGCAAGCCTTTCCAGTAAAATTCTTTGAATTCTTTTCTGACTTCCAGCCTAATGTTTGTTTTATCCTAGTGTGTATGATGCCTAGCGTGTGTCTGGTGCCTGTTGTGTTAAACCGAAGATAAATGCATAAGTATAGGTCAGTAATTTCTCCAGCTTTGAAAGGGGCTTTCATTATGCAGCAGTATTCCACTCTAGAGAGCACTAGCGTCTTGAAAACTATCATCATCGGTATAGCATCTCTAGTGTGAAAAGTTCTTGTTATCTATCCTGTCATTTTTCTTGCAGTTGTGACGGCTACTTTATTGTGTTCTTTAAATGTAAGGCCTTCTGACATCAGTACACCCAAATCCTTTACGTTGCTTTTCCGTTCAATGTTATGATTTGACTGAGTTTTGTAAGTGGTTTCCGTTTTTATATTTTCATTTTTTCCGTAGCGCATGAGCTGAAACTTATGTTCGTTAATCACCATGTTATTTTCTGTAGCCCATAGAAAGACCTGATTTACATCTGATTGGAGGTTTGCCGTGTCCTCTATGTTGCCTACTCTCGTGAAGATTCTAGTGTCATCTGCAAAGGATGATCAAGTACTATAGGTTGTGTCCTTGTCTATGTCCGATATGAGGATGAGAAAAAGTATTGGAGCAAGCACAGTACCCTTGGGGACTGAGCTCTTTACGGTTGATGGTCCAGATTTTATTTTGTTGACTACTACACATTGGGTTCTATTAGTCAGGAAGTTGTATATCCATCTGCCTATTTTTCCGGTAATTCCTTTTGAACGCATTTTATGTGCAATAACACAATGGTCACATTTGTCAAAGGCTTTTGCGAAATCTGTGTAAATTACATCAGCGTTTTGTTTGTCTTCCATGGCATCTAGTGCCATGTCAGAGTGGTCCAGCAACTGTGATAGGCAAGAGCGCCCTGTTCTGAAACCATGTTGTCTGGGGTTATGGAGATGCTGTGATTCCATGTATTTGGTGATCTTACTTCTTAGCATTCTCTCAAAGATTTTTATGATGTGCGATGTTAGTGCTATCGGTCTGTAGTTTTTTGCCTCTGCCTTATTTCCTCCTTTATGGGGCGGTGCTATCTCTGCTGTTTTTAGTATGTCAGGGATAATGCCAGTATCTTGGCTTTGTCTCCAAAGAATGTGAAGGGCCTGCGATAACGTTTTTTTACAGTTCTAGATGAATATAGAGTTCCAAGAGTCAGGGCCTGGTGCAGAGTGCATAGGCATACTGTCTATGGCTTCTTCAAAATCCAGTGGGGATAGGATCACATCTGATTTATGATTTGATGTTGGTATCATATCCATGAAAAATTCATTTGGGTTATCAATCTTCAGTGTGTTCAGTGGCTCGCTGAAAACAGTCGTACTGATTGTGTGGTAAGGCGTACTGATTCTTGTGTGGTATTGTGGCAAGTGCAATAATATGTATTGTTTCATTGCAGATAAGAGATTCCAGATCGTTCCAGATTTCCGAAGTACTGAAATGCACACCATACAAGCTTGGTGGATCTAGGTGCAAGGTAAAATAATTTACATTTACTTGAATATATTTTTAGCTAATTATCAGTATATATATAATATATTTATATGCATATATATATATATATGTCATATATATGCATATATATATATGTCATATAATGCTTTGAAACTTTTGACGGTTTTGGCCTCCACCACCTTCTCACCTAACTTGTTCCAACCGTTTACCATTCTGTTTGCAAAAGTGAATTATCTTACATTTCTTGGGCATCTTTGTTTAGTTCGTTTAAATCTATAACCTCTTGTTCTTGAAATTCCAGGTCTCGGGAAATCTTCCCTATCAAGTTTATCAATTCCTGTTACTGTTTTGTACGTAGTGATCATATCTCCTCTTTTCCTTCTGTCTTCTAGTTTTGGAATATTTAATGCCTCAAATGTCTCCTCATAAATCCTGCCCTTCAGTTTTGGTATGAATGTTTGTGTGCCTTCATCGTATATTTTGCAAAATATGGAATACATCTCATTTACTTTACTTTAAGAATATGGTTCGATCAATTAAAAACCCTCTTGTTCAAATTGCAAAGAGACTGAAAGAGATGCAGCATGCTCAATGGATTATATATTAGTGATTATTATTAGGATTATATATTAGTGAATCATATTAGTGATTCAATTATTATGGTCATAAAACAATAAACAAATAGTTTTGCTGTTATTACACTCTATTCACAGGTTATATATAAGTATCTGCATGTTTTGTTCACCATTACAAACCACTAAGTTGGTTTGATTTTTGTTGAGATTGTTATTTATGATAAGATTCCTTACGTTATCTGAGAATGAAGCTATGTTGGTATTGGGAAATCTATAGATGGCACTTATAGTCAAGGAGGATTTAAGGGATTTACTGGAGAACTTGGCAAAGGTATATTCACAATAGTCGTCTCTATTACTAATGACACTATTGCAGATGAAGGTATCTTTGTAAGATATATTATATATATATGTATATGTATATGTATATGTATATATATATATATATATATATATATATATATATATATATATATATATATATATATATATATATATATATATATATATATATATATATATATATTTTGGTAGCAGTCTTTCCTGTAGACATATTTTATTAAATATGACCGAAAAAGTAAGATTAATAATTCTAACACGAATTTTCTCAATCTTTCGTACATTATGCTTCACTATTGGAGGTAAATCAAAAATCACTTCTCCAAAATTCATTTTTATTTCTAGTCTGACGCGACACGGGCGCGTTTCGTAAAACTTATTACATTTTCAAAGACTTCACAAATACACAACTGATTAGAACTTGCGTTTCCCTGGTTTTATATCTACATTTGAGTGAGGTGGGAAGGGTGATGTGGCATTACATTTGAGTAAGGTGGGAAGGATGATGTGGCATTAGAGGATATTAATAGGGTATTAAAAGTATCAACACAAGACAGAACACGAAACAATGGATATTGAATAGAAGTGTTTGTAGAAAGCCTATTGGTCCATATTTCTTGATGCTTCTATATTGGAGCGGAGTCTTGAGGTGGGTAGAATATAGTTGTGCAATAATTGGCTGTTGATTGCTGGTGTTGACTTCTTGATGTGTAGTGCCTCGCAAACGTCGAGCCGCCTGCTATCGCTGTATCTATCGATGATTTCTGTGTTGTTTACTAGGATTTCTCTGGCGATGGTTTGGTTATGGGAAGAGATCAAGAAATATGGACCAATAGGCTTTCTACAAACACTTCTATTCAATATCCATTGTTTCGTGTTCTGTCTTGTGTTGATACTTTTAATACCCTATTAATATCCTCTAATGCCACATCATCCTTCCCACCTTACTCAAATGTAATGCCACATCACCCTTCCCACCTCACTCAAATGTAGATATAAAACCAGGGAAACGCAAGTTCTAATCAGTTGTGTATTTGTGAAGTCTTTGAAAATGTAATAAGTTTTACGAAACGCGCCCGTGTCGCGTCAGACTAGAAATAAAAATGAATTTTGGAGAAGTGATTTTTGATTTACCTCCAATAGTGAAGCATAATGTACGAAAGATTGAGAAAATTCGTGTTAAGAACATAAGAACATAAGAACAAAGGTAACTGCAGAAGGCCTATTGGCCCATACGAGGCAGCTCCCATTCTATAACCACCCAATCCCACTCATATACTTGTCCAACCCGTGCTTGAAACAATCGAGGGACCCCACCTCCACAATGTTACGCGGCAATTGGTTCCACAAATCAACAACCCTGTTACTGAACCAGTATTTACCCAAGTCTTTCCTAAATCTAAACTTATCCAATTTATACCCATTGTTTCGTGTTCTGTCCTGTGTTGATACTTTTAATACCCTATTAATATCCCCCCGGTTATGTCCATTCATCCACTTGTAAACCTCTATCATGTCACCCCTAACTCTTCGCCTTTCCAGTGAATGCAACTTAAGCTTTGTTAATCTTTCTTCATATGAAAGATTTCTAATTTGGGGAATTAACTTAGTCATCCTACGCTGGACACGTTCAAGTGAATTTATATCCATTCTATAATATGGCGACCAAAACTGAACTGCATAATCTAAATGGGGCCTAACTAGAGCAAGATATAGCTTGAGAACCACACCAGGTGTCTTGTTACTAACGCTGCGATTAATAAATCCAAGTGTCCGATTTGCCTTATTACGAACATTTATGCATTGATCCTTTTGTTTTAAATTCTTACTAATCATAACTCCCAGATCCCTTTCGCAATCCGACTTCGCAATCACAACACCATCTAGCTCGTATCTTGTAACTCTATCATCATTACCTAACCTCAGAACTTTACATTTATCAGCATTAAACTGCATCTGCCAATCCTTTGACCATTTCAAAACCCTATGTAGATCAACTTGAAGTGATAGTGAGTCCTCCTCCGAATTAATTTCCCTACCGATTTTCGTATCATCGGCAAATTTGCAAATGTTGCTACTCAAACCTGAATCTAAATCATTTATATATATTATAAACAACAGAGGTCCCAGGACAGAGCCTTGAGGCACTCCACTTACAACATTTTCCCACTCTGACTTGATTCCATTTATACTAACTCTCTGTTTCCTTTGGTATAGCCATGCCCTAATCCAGCTTAATATAGCACCCCCAATACCATGAGACTCTATCTTTTTAATCAGTCTTTCATGTGGCACTGTATCAAAAGCTTTGCTAAAGTCAAGGTATACAACATCGCAATCCTTACCACTATCAACTGCCTCAATAATGCTAGAATAAAAAGATAACAAATTTGTTAAACATGAACGGCCATTTATAAAACCATGTTGCGACTCAATTATTAATTTATGTTTTTCAAGATGAAGACGAATTTTATTTGCTATTATAGATTCGAGTAACTTTCCCACAATAGACGTTAGGCTAATTGGTCGATAGTTAGACGCAAGTGATCTATCTCCTTTCTTAAAAACTGGTATCACATTAGCAACTTTCCAAAACTCTGGCACTCTGCCTGACTCTATTGATTTATTAAATATGGTTGACAGTTAGAATTATTAATCTTACTTTTTCGGTCATATTTAATAAAATATATATATATATATATATATATATATATTCAAAATTCGTCAGTGTACTACATTTTTGTTGTTGCTTTTAGGTGATGCTTTTAACCAGTGTACGTGGGTCTGATTGTGCAACCACGGTTCGAAGAATAATGAAGATATGAACAAACGGCCTGTGGTCACTATACAGTCTGGAAGGGCAAAAGAAGAAATTGGCATTTCTACAAAAACAAGACCTATATAATGTTATTTTAAGTAACCAAAAAATTAAATAATTCTTTTAAAGTTTAAAATTCACTTAAAAATTTAAATTTTAAATTAAAAAAATTTAACCAAAAAACTTAATATTTTTCATATTTGGAACCATTCCATAATATTTTCCCAAGCATAAATGATTATATTTCTATCGCTTGCTCTTAAGATTGTTTCATTTAATAGAGGTTGGGCATAATTGTTCTCTGCTGCTAATAGAACTGACTGACTTAGCTATAGGAAAATGTAAACTTAATTGGTTTATCCATTACAGTATTTTGCAGTTTATTTCATGATCCTGTGCTTAATACTTGCATAAATAGTAGATTACAAAATGCATTTTTATATCATTAGTATTGAATAATAATAATGCAAATAATTGACTTATAAATGATGTACAATTAATTGGTAGGTGATATTATATTATTAATATTTTTTCATTCTTGCAAAGCCTTAACAAAGCCATTAACATGTTAATATAAACTTGATCACCTTCCACTTATTTTCTCATGTGCTACCTACATGTACAAAACCTTATTCCTAAATGCATATTTTGTTCTGAAACTTGTCCTTTATATGTTGTGTATCACCATCTCTGGAGAGTTTTATCTGATTGATGTATAAATTACTTTTAATTTTACAGAATATTATTGTTATACCGAATTTATTATTATATAAATAACTTAATTTTACAGAATCATCTATCAACGCACATCCACAAGTTGAGGAGGAGGATGTGACCTTCCAGATTTCTGAAGTACTGAAACATGCACCAAACAGGCCTGGGGGACCTAGGTACAAGGTAAAATAATTTAATTTTTTTTTTTTTTTACTAATTGTCTGATATATATATATATATATATATATATATATATATATATATATATGTCGTACCTAATAGCCAGAACGCACTTCTCAGCCTACTATTCAAGGCCCGATTTGCCTAATAAGCCAAGTTTTCATGAATTAATGTTTTTTCGTCTACCTAACCTACCTAACCTAACCTAACCTAGCTTTTTTTGGCTACCTAACCTAACCTTACCTATAAATATAGGTTAGGTTAGGTTAGGTAGGGTTGGTTAGGTTCGGTCATATATCTACGTTAATTTTAACTCCAATAAAAAAAAATTGACCTCATACATAGAGAAAAGGGTTGCTTTATCATTTCATAAGAAAAAAATTATAGTAAATATATTAATTCAGGAAAACTTGGCTTATTAGGCAAATCGGGCCTTGAATAGTAGGCTGAGAAGTGAGTTCTGGCTACTAGGTACGACATATATATATATATATATATATATATATATATATATATATATATATATATATATATATATATATATGTCGTACCTAGTAGCCAGAACGCACTTCTCAGCCTACTATGCAAGGCCCGATTTGCCTAATAAGCCAAGTTTTCCTGAATTAATATATTTTCTCTAATTTTTTTCTTATGAAATGATAAAGCAACCTATTTCATTATGTATGAGGTCGAATTTTTTTTATTGGAGTTAAAATTAACGTAGATATATGACCGAACCTAACCAACCCTACCTAACCTAACCTAACCTATCTTTATAGGTTAGGTTCGGTTAGATAGCCGAAAAAGGTAGGTTAGGTTAGGTTAGGTAGGTTAGGTAGTCAAAAAAAACATTAATTCATGAAAACTTGGCTTATTAAGCAAATTGGGCCTTGCATAGTAGGCTGAGAAGTGCGTTCTGGCTACTAGGTACGACATATATATATATATATATATGTCGTACCTAGTAGCCAGAACGCACTTCTCAGCCTACTATGCAAGGCCCGATTTGCCTAATAAGCCAAGTTTTCGTGAATTAATTGTTTTTCGACTACCTAACCTAACCTAACCTAACTTTTTTGGCTACCTAACCTAACCTAACCTATAAAGATAGGTTAGGTTAGGTTAGGTAGGGTTGGTAAGGTTCGGTCATATATCTACGTTAATTTTAACTCCATTAAAAAAATTTTACCTCATACATAATGAAATGGGTAGCTTTATCATTTCATAAGAAAAAAATTATAGAAAATATATTAATTCAGGAAAACTTGGCTTATTAGGCAAATTTGGCCTTGCATAATAGGCTGAGAAGTGCGTTCTGGCTACTAGGTACGACATATATATATATATATATATATATATATATATATATATATATATTATATATATATATAGTGCGTGTGTAATTACCTAAGTGTAGTTACAGGATGAGACCGTCTTTCCAGCACTCTTTGTCATATAACGCTTTGAAACTACTGACAGTCTTGGCCTCCACCACCTTCTCACCAAACTTGTTCCAACCGTCTACCACGCTATTTGCGAAAGTGAATTTTCTTATATTTCTTTAGCATCTGTGTTAAGCTAGTTTCAATCTATGACCTCCTGTTCTTGAAGTTCCAGGCCTCAGGAAATCTTCCCTGTCGATTTTATCAATTCCTGTTACTATTTTGTATGTAGTGATCATATCACCTCTTTCTTCTGTCTTTTAGTTTTGGCATATTTAATGCCTCTAACCTCTCCTCGTAGCTCTTGCCCTTCAGTTCTGGGAGCCACTTAGTAGCATGTCTTTGCACCTTTTCCAGTTTGTTGATGTGCTTCTTAAGATATTGGCCAACTTCTGTTGTTGGGCACCACACAACAGCTGCATATTCTAGGTTTGGCGTAACAAAAGTCATGAACAATTTCTTTAGTATATCACCATCCATGTATTTAAACGCAATTCTAAAGTTAGAAAGCGTAGCATAGGCTCCTCGCACAATATTCTTTATGTGGTCCTCAGGTGATAGTTTTCTATCTAGAACCACCCCTAGATCTCTTTCTTTATCAGAATTCTTTAAAGATTTCTCACATAATGTATAGGTTGTGTGGGGTCTATGTTCTCCTGTTCCACATTCCATAACATGGCATTTATTAACATTAAATTCCATTTGCCAAGTGGTGCTCCATATACTTATTTTATCCAGGTTTTCTTGAAGGGCATGACAATCATCTAAATTTCTTATCCTTCCTATTATCTTAGCATCATCAGCAAACATGTTCATGTAATTCTGTATACCAACTGGTATATCATTTATGTAGACAATAAACATCACTGGTGCAAGAACTGAACCCTGTGGTACTCTACTTTTGACATTTCTCCAGTCCGATACATTGCCTCTGATTACTGCCCTCATTTTTCTATCAGTCAGAAAATTTTTCATCCATGTTAGAAGCTTACCTGTCACCCCTCCAATATTTTCCAGTTTCCAGAACAACCTCTCTATGTGGAACTCTGTCGAATGCCTTTTTTAGGTCCAGATAGATGCAGTCAACCCAACCATCTCTTTCCTGTAATATATCTGTTGCTCGATCATAGAAACTGAGTAAATTCGATACACAGGATCTTCCAAATCGAAAACCATACTGTCTGTCTGAAATTATATCATTTCTCTCCAGGTGTTCTACCCATTTAGTTTTAATTATTTTTTCCAATATTCCAATTCCAATTTTTTCCAATAATGTGTGTGTGTGTATGTATATTTGTGTTGTTGAATATGACCGAAAGTCATAGTCTTTCTGCCCCTCTCCTTACTGCTATTGTTGTTTCTCACATCTTTGTATTGCTTGTATGTTTGGGCAATTTTTCCCTTTTTCCTAGTTCTGCATCTCTGCTTTAGTATAAATTTTGTTGTGCCATTATCATATATTTCACAAAACTTGACATAC
>NC_091204.1:28880552-28923052 GCF_040958095.1 Procambarus clarkii
TGGCTCTCTCTCTCTGGCTCTCTCTCTCTGGCTCTCTTGCTCTCTCTCTGGCTCTCTCTCTCTCTCTGGCTCTCTCTCTCACTCTCTCTCTCTGGCTCTCTTGCTCTCTCTCTCTCTGGCTCTCTCTCTCTCTCTCTGGCTCTGGCTCTCTCTGGCTCTGGCTCTCTCTCTCTCTCTGGCTCTCTCTCTCTCTGGCTCTGGCTCTCTCTCTCTCTGGCTCTGGCTCTCTCTCTCTCTCTCTGGCTCTGGCTCTCTCTCTCTCTGGCTCTGGCTCTCTCTCTCTCTGGCTCTGGCTCTCTCTCTCTCTCTGGCTCTCTCTTTCTCTCTGGCTCTCTCTTTCTCTCTGGCTCTCTGGCTCTCTCTTTCTCTCTGGCGCTCTCTCTCTCTCTCTCTCTCTCTGGCTCTCTCTCTCTCTGGCTCTGGCTCTCTCTCTTTCTCTCTCTCCCTCTCTTTCTCTGGCTCTCTCTGGCTCTCGCGCTCTCTCTGGCTCTCTCTCTCTCTCTCTCTGGCTCTCTCTCTGGCTCTCTCTCTCTGGCTCTCTCTCTCTGGCTCTCTCTCTCTGGCTCTGGCTCTCTCTCTCTCTGGCTCTGACTCTCTCTCTAGCTCAGACTCTCTCTGGCTCTGGCTCACGCTCTCTCTCTTTGGCTCTCTCTGGCTCTCTCTCTCTCTGGCTCTCTCTCTCTCTCTGGCTCTCTCTTTCTCTCTGGCTCTCTCTTTCTCTCTGGCTCTCTCTCTCTGGCTCTGGCTCTCTCTCTGGCTCTAGCTCACGCTCTCTGGCTCTCTCTTTCTCTGGCTCTGTGGCGCTCTCTCTCTGGCTCTCGCTCTCTCTCTCTCTGGCTCTCATATTTCATTTGATTTAAAAATGTCTGAGATTTTTACTTAATCTAAGTTATATTGCATGATGCTAATATGAATATTATACATGACTGTTTTTTCTTTTCTTTCTCTCTCTCTCCCTTTCTTTCTTTCTCTTTCTTTCCTTCTCTCTCTCTTTTTCTTTCTCTTTCTACATGAATATTATACTTGACTGTGTTTACATTCACTTGTAGATTTTTATTTTTAGTTAATTAGTCCTAAACTTTTGATTAATAGATTTTTATTATTAGTCATAGAAAAACTATAGTGTTATATGTATACTCGGAAAATTTTACTTGTTTTAGTTTTAAGTAACAATAACTGCTTGTAACGTCAGACTGATCTCAGCATGACATGAATCACAGGCTGTTTGTTTACAAAATCTATTGTGTTCACATATTGCATATATAGATTTTTATAGATTTTTAAATTTTTACTTTTATATTCTGTTATAGATATAGTCTATATATTTCGAGCTATTACATATATTTTGTTGTATTACTCATTCTTAATTAAATAAATATAATATTTTAATTCTCTTTTTGTACCCTATTTATTTGTAATTTACACATACATATATAGGATGTCCATTTCTTTCTCAGATATGTCTTCTTTCTTTCTCTCCCTTTCTATTTCAGATATGAATTAAAAAATTATTATACCCTAATTTACCTAAACGTTTTAATGTAGGTAATTAAAAGATTATAAAAAAGTTTTTAGAAATGTTAATTATTTACGTTCTAAGGTTGTATATAAAAGTTCTCAAAAAACCTTTTCTAAACGTAATTATAAACGTGCTGAAAACAATGAAATGTCGTTTTTAGGATGTTTTAAAAACATGAAAATGTTTGCTGGGTACCCATCCTGTGGGGTGGTAGTGGACCCCATACCCATCCTGTGGGTGGTAGTGGACCCCACACCCATCCTGTGGGGTGGTAGTGGACCCCATACCCATCCTGTGGGTGGCAGTGGACCCCACACCCATCCTGTGGGGTGGTAGTGGACCCCATACCCATCCTGTGGGCAGTATTGGATCCCATACCCATCCTATGGGTGGTAGTGGACCCCATACCCATCCTGTGGGCAGTATTGGACCCCATACCCATCCTGTGGGTGGTAGTGGACCCCATACCCATCCTGTGGGCAGTATTGGACCCCATACCCATCCTGTGGACAGTAGTGGACTCCATACCCATTCTGTGGGCAGTATTGGACCCCATACCCATCCTGTGGGTGGTAGTGGACCCCATACCCATCCTGTGGGTGGTAGCGGACCCTATACCCATCCTACATCGTCATCGCTTCTAAATCAACAACAAAAACATACACATTCTACAGTGATAGTAGACACCATTTCATCCTGTTTGCAGTAGTTTACCCCATAGACATTCCACTGTAACATCGTTTTCTGTAGACGTTCCTACAATTCATTTTTTATAGATTTTTAAAGGCCAAACTAGTATACTCATCTAATTGTCCTTGCAGGGGTTGAGCTGTGGCTCTTTGGTTTCGCTTCTCAACTGTCAATCAACTGGTGTACAGGTTCCTGAGCCTATTGGGCTCTATCATATGTACATTATACATATGTACATAATACATATGTACATCAAATAAATCTCAAAATAAACAATACCCAAATTTGTAACAAATTAGATGGCAAATTCCTTAGCGTTCTCATTGACCACAAGCTGAATTTCCAGGGACACATTCTAAATATATCAAGAAAAGTTTCAATAACTGTTGGCATTCTTTCTAAGATCAGATATCATGTACCCCGCCCTGCCCTGGTGACTCTATTACTCCCTCATCTATCCATATCTCAACTATGGTATTTGTGCTTGGGGCTCTACTACCCAAAATCATTTACGTCCTCTAATTACTCAACACAAAGCTGCTATTAGGACAATATCCAACTCTCGCCCCAGACATCACTCAGTACCCCTACTCAAATCTCTGAATATGTTAGACATTAAGTCACTGCACATTCTCTTATGTGTATTATACATATATAAAACGCTAAACTGTAATGCCAATCCTGACCTCAAAAGCTTCATAGAGGGTTGTAACAGAACCCATGAGCACCACACCAGAAATAAATACAGTTTTGATATCCCTAGAGTACGACTTAATCAAACTAGAAATGCTCTACAAATCAAGGGACCCAGAATGTGGAATGACCTTCCCAACCATGTTAAAGTCTGTACCTCTCTCAACCAGTTTAAGATAAAAACGAAGCTATACCTAATAAATTCCCTGTAACCTACCTTACCCCCCTAATGTCATCCAATGTCTTTTTTTTTTAAAGAGCGCTGTTTGTCGACAGAATTGTATTTGTGCTGCTTTTTCAGCTATGTTTTCATTCCATGTTTTCATTTTACTCTTTATGCTCAATTAGTATTAAGCTTTAGTCATTTAAGTTTTTTATGCCCGAAACGCTTTGCGTAATAGTGGCTTTAAGCATTGTATGTACTAGCCCTAACCATAAATCCATCACTCTTTGTAAAATCTCTTTTATGTATGTACCTTATCTAAATAAACATTTTGATTTTGATTTTGATTTTTGATTTTGATTATAAACTGTGTATGGAGTCAGCCTCCACCACAACACTGCCTAATGCATTCCACAGTTACAAGACGGTCGACGGGTGAGGACGTCGTTCAGTTGCTCTCGTCTCGCCTGCACCCTTTGTCAGGGTAACACCTCTGAAACATATCGCATCCTACACATCTCCCCCCATGCTGGGTACTGAGATGGAGAATCGGTCAACAGGAGAACTGGCTACTCCCCACGGCAATATTCACGCGGACACAGACTCAGAAAGCAAACAGCCAGTTGAGTAATTTTCAAGAAGTTCTAACCAGGGGACAGAAGAAACGGAGAAGACAGGATGTAAGGCGTAGTGTTGACAGTGTACCTAACAGAAACGACAAGAGAATGAGGAACGACTCTGAGACTGATCAAACTAGAGTCGACGAACGGACAGAACGATGTCAGGAAGGTGATTGTCAGCGGAGGTGGAGGCTTCTCTTCCCTGCCTCATGCACGCTGGCCTACCACCACAAGCTGCTGTCGACAGTCAAACTTGGAAGAGAGCACCGCAAGTTCGAGCCCCTGCTGAAGGAAGGTGTGAACAGACCTTACTTAACGGTAGGTTCTATGGAGGCAGTTGTACGTCAAGAGGGACCGATAAGCTCTTGGACGTTACCTTCCCGAAGAGAGAAGAGCAGTTATGTGTCGATGAAAGAGGTTGAAAAGTATAACACTGGTTTGGTGGTACTTTTAAGTTAAGTACAACTCTGCAGTGAGATTTTCTTGTGTTAATCATTAACCATTCCATTGCAGCACTTTCACAAGTTGACATTATTAGACCTATCTTGTTGGTAGGCTTAATACACAGCTTGTGGACCCGTCTTCATTAACAGCGAAGATTAGTAAATTAACATAAATATTGTACTTGTTTTTCTTATAATTTATAATAATAATAATAATAATAATTTTTATTTAGGTAAGGTACATACATACAATAAATTTTTACAAAGATTGGTTGACTTATAGATAGAGCTAGTACATACAATGCCTAAAGCCACTATTACGCAAAGCGTTTCGGGCATGATAAACTTAAATGACAAGCTTAATACTAATTGAGCATAATGAGTAGAATGAAAACAAGAAATGAAAACATAGATGAAAAAGCAGCACAAATACAATTATGTCAACAAACAGCGCTCTTAAAAAAAACAGACATTGGTTGACAATAGAAGGGTAAGGTAGGTTACAGGGAATTTATTAGGTATAGCTTCGTTTTTGACTTAAACTGGTTGAGAGAGGTACAGTCTTTAACATGGTTGGGAAGGTCATTCCACATTCTGGGCCCCTTGATTTGTAGAGCATTTCTAGTTTGATTAAGTCGTACTCTAGGAATATCAAAACTGTATTTATTTCTGGTGTGGTGCTCATGGGTTCTGTTACATCCTTCTATGAAGCTTTTGAGATCAGGATTGGCATTATAGTTTAGCGTTTTATATATGTATAATACACATGAGAGAATGTGCAGTGACTTAATGTCAAACATATTCAGAGATTTGAGTAGGGGTACCGAGTGATGCCTGGGGCCAGAGTTGGATATTGTCCTAATAGCAGCTTTGTGTTGAGTAATTAGAGGACGTAAGTGATTTTGGGTAGTAGAGCCCCAAGCACAAATACCATAGTTGAGATATGGACAGATAAGGGAGTAATAGAGAGTCACCAGGGCAGGGCGTGGTACATAATATCTGATCTTAGAAAGAATGCCCACAGTTTTTGAAACTTGTTTTGATATATTTAGAATGTGTCCCTGGAAAGTCAGCTTGTGGTCAATGAGAATGCCAAGGAATTTGCCATCTAATTTGTTACAAATTTGGGTATTGTTTATTTTGAGATTTATTTGATTAGAGGATTTATTGCCAAACAGAATATAGAAAGTTTTGTCAATGTTAAGGGTGAGTTTGTTGGCAGTTAGCCAAAGATGGACTTTATTTAGCTCAGTATTTACTGTGGCATTTAGAGCAAGGGGGCAGAACTGGAGTAAATGAAGGTTGGAGTAAATAAATCTTCAGTAAGTTATTTTATCTATGGGCTCCCTAATCTTGTGGTTAGATGCACAATCTCTCGGGTATTTAAAACTTGTAATTGTTCACAAGTATTTTTGTTTCCCATTGGACAGGACAGTGAGCCTGTTAGGCTTATTAAGACGGCCTAGGCCTACCACTGACCTTGTCCAGGATGCAACAAACAACAGGTCTCTAACTCCAGGGGTTAGTACCTGGAGTTAGTACCTAATAACTACCCACTTATTAACTTATAAATGACTTATTGAATGGTTTATGGAAATGAGCCAAACATCAGAATGCACTCCAGGACCGTATGTGACCTGAGTGCACTCCTGGACCGTATGTGACCTGAGTGTACTCCTGGACCGTATGTGACCTGAGTGCACTCCTGGACCGTATGTGACCTGAGTGCACTCCTGGACCGTATGTGACCTGAGTGCACTCCTGGACCGTATGTGACCTGAGTGCACTCCTGGACCGTATGTGACCTGAGTGCACTCCTGGACCGTATGTGACCTGAGTGCACTCCTGGACCGTATGTGACCTGAGTGCACTCCTGGACCGTATGTGACCTGAGTGCACTCCTGGACCGTATGTGACCTGAGTGCACTCCTGGACCGTATGTGACCTGAGTGCACTCCTGGACCGTATGTGACCTGAGTGCACTCCTGGACCGTATGTGACCTGAGTGCACTCCTGGACCGTATGTGACCTGAGTGCACTCCTGGACCGTATGTGACCTGAGTGCACTCCTGGACCGTATGTGACCTGAGTGCACTCCTGGACCGTATGTGACCTGAGTGCACTCCTGGACCGTATGTGACCTGAGTGCACTCCTGGACCGTATGTGACCTGAGTGCACTCCTGGACCGTATGTGACCTGAGTGCACTCCTGGACCGTATGTGACCTGAGTGCACTCCTGGACCGTATGTGACCTGAGTGTACTCCTGGACCGTATGTGACCTGAGTGTACTCCTGGACCGTATGTGACCTGAGTGTACTCCTGGACCGTATGTGACCTGAGTGTACTCCTGGACCGTATGTGACCTGAGTGCACTCCTGGACCGTATGTGACCTGAGTGCACTCCTGGACCGTATGTGACCTGAGTGCACTCCTGGACCGTATGTGACCTGAGTGTACTCCTGGACCGTATGTGACCTGAGTGCACTCCTGGCCCGTAAGTGACCTGAGTGTACTCCTGGAACGTATGTGACCTGAGTGTACTCCTGGACCGTATGTGACCTGAGTGTACTCCTGGAACGTATGTGACCTGAGTGTACTCCTGGACCGTACGTGACCTGAGTGCACTCCTGGACCGTACGTGACCTGAGTGCACTCCTGGACCGTACGTGACCTGAGTGCACTCCTGGACCGTACGTGACCAGAGTGCACTCCTGGACTGTACGTGACCTGAGTGCACTCCTGGACCGTACGTGACCTGAGTGCACTCCTGGACCGTATGTGACCTGAGTGCACTCCTGGACCGTATGTGACCTGAGTGCACTCCTGGACCGTATGTGACCTGAGTGCACTCCTGGACCGTACGTGGCCTGAGTGCACTCCTGGACCGTACGTGGCCTGAGTGCACTCCTGGACCGTACGTGACCTGAGTGCACTCCTGGACCGTACGTGCCCTGAGTGCACTCCTGGACCGTACGTGACCTGAGTGCACTCCTGGACCGTATGTGACCTGAGTGCACTCCTGGACCGTATGTGACCTGAGTGCACTCCTGGACTGTACGTGACCTGAGTGCACTCCTGGACCGTACGTGACCTGAGTGCACTCCTGGACCGTACGTGACCTGAGTGCACTCCTGGACCGTACGTGACCTGAGTGCACTCCTGGACCGTACGTGACCTGAGTGCACTCCTGGACCGTATGTGACCTGAGTGCACTCCTGGACCGTATGTGACCTGAGTGCACTCCTGGACCGTATGTGACCTGAGTGCACTCCTGGACCGTACGTGGCCTGAGTGCACTCCTGGACCGTACGTGGCCTGATTGCACTCCTGGACCGTACGTGACCTGAGTGCACTCCTGGACCGTACGTGACCTGAGTGCACTCCTGGACCGTACGTGACCTGAGTGCACTCCTGGACCGTACGTGACCTGAGTGCACTCCTGGACCGTACGTGACCTGAGTGCACTCCTGGACCATATGTGACCTGAGTGCACTCCTGGACCGTATGTGACCTGAGAGCACTCCTGGACCGTATGTGACCTGAGTGCACTCCTGGACCGTATTTGACCTGAGTGCACTCTTGGACCGTATGTGACCTGAGTGCACTCCTGGACCGTATGTGACCTGAGTGCACTCCTGGACCGTATGTGACCTGAGTGCACTCCTGGACCGTATGTGACCTGAGTGCACTCCTGGACCGTATGTGACCTAAGTGCACTCCTGGACCGTATGTGACCTGAGTGCACTTCTGGACCGTATGTGACCTGAGTGCACTCCTGGACCGTATGTGACCTGAGTGCACTCCTGGACCGTATGTGACCTGAGTGCACTTCTGGACCGTATGTGACCTGAGTGCACTCCTGGACCGTATGTGACCTGAGTGCACTCCTGGACCGTATGTGACCTGAGTGCACTCCTGGACCGTATGTGACCTGAGTGCACTCCTGGACCGTATGTGACCTGAGTGCACTCCTGGACCGTATGTGACCTGAGTGCACTCCTGGACCGTATGTGACCTGAGTGCACTCCTGGACCGTATGTGACCAGAGTGCACTCCTGGACCGTATGTGACCTGAGTGCACTCCTGGACCGTATGTGACCTGAGTGCACTCCTGGACCGTATGTGACCTGAGTGCACTCCTGGACCGTACGTGGCCTGAGTGCACTCCTGGACCGTACGTGGCCTGAGTGCACTCCTGGACCGTACGTGACCTGAGTGCACTCCTGGACCGTACGTGACCTGAGTGCACTCCTGGACCGTACGTGACCTGAGTGCACTCCTGGACCGTACGTGACCTGAGTGCACTCCTGGACCGTACGTGACCTGAGTGCACTCCTGGACCGTACGTGACCTGAGTGCACTCCTGGACCGTATGTGATCTGAGTGCACTCCTGGACCGTATGTGACCTGAGTGCACTCCTGGACCGTATGTGACCTGAGTGCACTCCTGGACCGTATGTGACCTGAGTGCACTCCTGGACCGTATGTGACCTGAGTGCACTCCTGGACCGTATGTGACCTGAGTGCACTCCTGGACCGTATGTGACATGAGTGCACTCCTGGACCGTATGTGACCAGAGTGCACTCCTGGACCGTATGTGACCTGAGTGCACTCCTGGACCGTATGTGACCTGAGTGCACTCCTGGACCGTATGTGACCTGAGTGCACTCCAGGACCGTACGTGGCCTGAGTGCACTCCTGGACCGTACGTGGCCTGAGTGCACTCCTGGACCGTACGTGACCTGAGTGCACTCCTGGACCGTACGTGACCTGAGTGCACTCCTGGACCGTACGTGACCTGAGTGCACTCCTGGACCGTACGTGACCTGAGTGCACTCCTGGACCGTACGTGACCTGAGTGCACTCCTGGACCGTACGTGATCTGAGTGCACTCCTGGACCGTATGTGACCTGAGTGCACTCCTGGACCGTATGTGACCTGAGTGCACTCCTGGACTGTATGTGACCTGAGTGCACTCCTGGACCGTATGTGGCCTGAGTGCACTCCTGGACCGTATGTGACCTGAGTGCACTCCTGGACCGTATGTGACCTGAGTGCACTCCTGGACCGTATGTGACCTGAGTGCACTCCTGGACCGTATGTGACCTGAGTGCACTCCTGGACCGTATGTGACCTGAGTGCACTCCTGGACCGTACGTGACCTGAGTGCACTCCTGGACCGTACGTGACCTGAGTGCACTCCTGGACCGTACGTGACCTGAGTGCACTCCTGGATCGTACGTGACCTGAGTGCACTCCTGGACCGTATGTGACCTGAGTGCACTCCTGGACCGTATGTGACCTGAGTGCACTCCTGGACCGTATGTGACCTGAGTGCACTCCTGGACCGTACGTGGCCTGAGTGCACTCCTGGACCGTACGTGGCCTGATTGCACTCCTGGACCGTACGTGACCTGAGTGCACTCCTGGACCGTACGTGACCTGAGTGCACTCCTGGACCGTACGTGACCTGAGTGCACTCCTGGACCGTACGTGACCTGAGTGCACTCCTGGACCGTACGTGACCTGAGTGCACTCCTGGACCGTACGTGACCTGAGTGCACTCCTGGACCGTACGTGACCTGAGTGCACTCCTGGACCGTACGTGACCTGAGTGCACTCCTGGACCGTACGTGACCTGAGTGCACTCCTGGACCGTACGTGACCTGAGTGCACTCCTGGACCGTATTTGACCTGAGTGCACTCTTGGACCGTATGTGACCTGAGTGCACTCCTGGACCGTATGTGACCTGAGTGCACTCCTGGACCGTATGTGACCTGAGTGCACTCCTGGACCGTATGTGACCTGAGTGCACTCCTGGACCGTATGTGACCTGAGTGCACTCCTGGACCGTATGTGACCTGAGTGCACTCCTGGACCGTATGTGACCTGAGTACACTTCTGGACCGTATGTGACCTGAGTGCACTCCTGGACCGTATGTGACCTGAGTGCACTCCTGGACCGTATGTGACCTGAGTGCACTTACCGCCATGATTGGATTAAGATTCCATTCACCTGGGGCCAGATTCACGAAGCAGTTACGCAAGGACATACGAACCTGAACATCTTTTCTCAATCTTTGGCGGCTTTGTTTACAATTATTAAACAGCTAATGAGCTCCGAAGCACCAGGAGGCTGTTTATGACAATAACAACCGTTGATTGGGAAGTTTTCATGCTTATTAACTGTTTAATAAATGTAACCAAAGCCGTCAAAGATTGGGGAAAGATGTACACGTTCGTAAGTACTTGCATAACAGCTTCGTGAATCTGGGGCCGGATTCAGGAAGGTACTTACTAAGGTTTTTCCTCTTATCTAAGAGCGTTTTCCGTCTTAGCGCCTTCGTGGCGGCTACGTCCGTATTCAATTAACTACCCTAAGTGGAAAAACCTTCGTAAGTTCATTCCGGGATTTAAGTGTGGTTTCGACCACCCGTAGCTTTACGTAAACTGGATATAAGTCATTTTTTCTCTACTACATAACACTGGGATCGATTTATGATATTGGAACATGACCAAAATATTATTGCTGGTGAATCTAGTGAAGAGGAATCCTTCGTGTTAGTTATATATGCATTCTCTGCTTGAAACTTGAAGTAAATGTGTGTTTGATGATAGTAGAATTAGTTTTATAATAGCAAGATATTATACCAGTAGTTATTAAGTAAATAAACACTGGTGAACATGAAATATGAGAGAAGGTGATGAGCCCTGCCTGATGGGATCATTTACTATCACCAAATGCCCCTGTTCACCTAGTAGTAAGGGTGTACCTTAGCTATACATACCCATTTCTAATTTATTTAGTTTGGTTTTATTTTGAAATTAAATCTGGGTGAGACATAAAATAAAAATATGCTGCACAAATGATGTTAGGTAAGGAAAAGGGTAAAAATGTCAAAAACTTTATTCATTGAATACTTAAAGCTATAATTATGACTAGATTATTAAAAAAGAGAGAGGGAAGTAGGGGTCCAAGACCTCTTCCTGTTATACAATTTGGGTGTGGAACAAGTAATTATCAAAAGAAGGCACCATGCCGGGAAGGCTATGTAGCAGTAAGGCAGTGAGGTGAGGCAGCTACTTATTTGAGAAATGCTTATTTTATTTACCATATAAGCTGAGGCAACTTATTTTATTTGAGGAATACTCAGCTGATTCCTCTACATTTAGCATGGAACAAATTTGTGTCCAAGACCTCTTCCTGTTACTCAATTTGGCTGTGTGTAACCAAATTAGAAGTGCTCTACAAATCAAGGGACCCAGAATGTGGAATGACCTCCCGAATCACGTCAAAGGCTGTACCTCTCTCAACCAGTTTAAGAGTTAAACCAAGTACTGCCTAATTAACTCCATGTAACCTAACTTACCTCCTAAATGTCAACCCATGTCTTGCTATTTTTTAAACAACGCTGTTCATCAACATGTGCAATTGCTGATTTATGCTATGTTAACCCCCTTTTTGTATTTTTTATTCCTTCTTTCAACACAATTTATACCTAATCCCGATTACTATTAAGTTTTAGTCTGTGTTTTTTCCCCCCACACCTTGCCCGAAATGCTATGAGTATTAGTGGCTTTAGGTATTGTATGTACTAGCTCTGCCTATAAATCCAACATTATGTTTGTAAATCAACTGTATGTACTTTTCCTGAATAAAATGTATTTATTATTTATTTTTTAATCAGTAAGCATTAAAAGAAGGCACCAAGCTGGCCATTGTGTGTAACAATAAACCAAATTTTTTTTAACAAATAATGCACCTGTATGGGAAAACAAATCCTGTCAGCTGTAAAAATATTGATGCAGTTATTTAAATGAAAAATATAATGAAAGAAATATTACTGGTTTATTTTTATCCTATCTTTTTGTACTGTACAGTATATCCAAGGAAGAGAAAAATTGAGACATAATGCACAATTTAATGAATGATTAGAATGGATTAGCAGTTCAAAAGAAATATGACTTGTATTACATATCAACATGAGATCTTAATGATCCATGGTCAACATGATTTAATAGGGATAATACAGTACTATATTTGTAATAATACAAACTATAATTTATAATCTTTATTACTGATTTTTTTTATTAAGAAGATTAGGTATACACAGCAATGTGCTGCTACCCTATTCTATATGGAATATTACACAGTGTAGATAAAAAACTAGCTATAAGTTTATCTAATACTCCCATCTCACAGGATGGTTAGACGTACTGTACATGGAATCAATTTAGAAAATACCAGCCTCAATACAAAAAAAATCAACTCTAACTAAACAACTCTAAGCAATTTTCACAAGAGGTAAGCACTGAATCATGGAAACATTATATTATAATTACTCTTACCAGTTTCTACAAAACTCCTCTCAAACAGCGTATTTTTAAACATGTTTAGGTGTACACAGCAATGTGCTGCTTCCCTATTCTGTATAAAGGACCACACAGTGTAGATCAAAAACCAGCTACAAGCTCACCCAACATCATCACCTCACAGGATGGCCAGTCATACATGGAATTAGGAGAGAACAAAATACTTAATGCTGATCTATTAGCCTCCACTGGCAAAATCTGGGTGCAGCACAAGAATATCTTCCAATATTCCTGAGTGTATGAAGTGCTCCCTGGACAGATGTAATAGGACCCATTATTACCACACCAGAAATAAATATCTCTTTGATATCCCCAGGGTCAAACTTAATCTGTGTAAACACTCTATGCAAATTAAGGGACCTAGTCTATGGAACTCACTCCCTAGTGAATTGAAAAACTGTAAAACTTTTGCCTTATTTAAAAGCAAAACCAAAAAGTACCTAACTTCATGTATTTAGTTTCCTACACTGAGCTTTAAATTTGCTCTGTACCTAGTGTTACCCAATCTCCTAATTTTTATGTAATATCAAACAACCTTATCATTGTGTTCATTGCTGTCTTCTTTTATGTGCTAGCCATATGCTGTACTGTGACTACCAATTTTTGTCAACTAACATTCAAGCTGTCATTGCAATCAATCTTATATTGTTTCTGCTGTATTGTGCCTACCAATTTGTTGTCAACTACCATTTTAAGCTGTCATTGCAATCAATCATAGCTACCTATGTGCTTTAATATACTGTACCTATAATTTTCTCTCATCTTTTTTTTTCATTCCATGTAATCTGTTATCATTTTTTTGTCTATAAATTTTGCAAGTATTTACCTCCTTAAAATTTTCTTAGATTAAGGACCTGCCCGAAACGCTGCGCGTGCTAGTGGCTTTACAAGACTGTAATTACCATATTTGTATCCTCACATTCCTTATGTACATTCTTGTATATGCATAAATAAATAAATAAATAAATAAATAAGTAATTACAGAGCTCAAAATACCTCATACCATTTGGTATGAAGTCACTGATAACAGGACAATCACAGATATAGTGTTGGAGAGGATGTTCTCTCAAGTAGGACTGAAAACAGATGTTTTTTTTCCACCAAGAGGGCTATAAACCCATGGAACCGCCTACCCGCTGAAGCCGTAAAGGCCAAATTCCAGCTAAAAAATATCATTAAGACAATTGGCGGGCCCTTTAACAAGCCGCCGGCTTTCTGTCCTCTTCGAGGTCACTAGATAGTTAGTGGCCCTTGGGTAAATTCAGTAAATATATACAATAATTGTCAGCGCATCTTCCGAGCAACAAGGACAGCTGCATAGTATCTCTTAGAATTACGTAGGTAAACAACAAATGTAACATATTTGTTTACTACAATGTCGGTGCTGGCTGTAGAAGTTGAAAAAACATTGTTTTACTTCGAAATATACAAATTTTATAAGAAAATTCGACGTAAATAGGAGGCAGTAGAGCTCCGATAAGCCAGCGCTAAATCTTCAATATGAAGAATGTTGCTGCTCTCTGATTGGCTAAACGAAACACAGTAGTGACCTCTATCGGCACGCAGGTGAACCAACAATTTTCTTCCTAAGTATACCTTATTGAATCGCACCTAAGCATCTTCTTAGGGCGCACTTAGGAACCTTCGTAGCAAACCCACTTACGAAGATATACACAGAGCTTCCTGAATCTAGGTCCTGGCTCCTGGACTCTAGGAGACTCTAGGAGAGATAGAGCCAAAGCTAATGGAATGTTTATATCCATGGAAGTGTGGCTGACAATTTATTGGACTAAGACGTTCAAGATATGGAGCCAGATTTGACAGCATATTCCCTAATAACACAAGCTAGTACCTGCTATTTTTCTTTCATTTATAGCCAAAATATGCTTAAATTAAATTGTATAGAAACTAATCAAGTAACATGAGTAGATATTATTAAGATGAAGTAATAAATAAATGGAAAAAGTTCTCTGTACCTCCTTATCACTAAGAAGTCTCCATAACAGTCTCCGTGGTGTAGTGGTAAGACACTCGCCTGGCGTTCCGCGAGCGCTATGTCATGGGTTCGTATCCTGGCCGGGGAGGATTTACTGGGCGCAATTCCTTAACTGTAGCCTCTGTTTAACGCAACAGTAAAATGTGTACTTGGATGAAAAAACGATTCTTCGCGGCAGGGGATCGTATTCCAGGGACCTGCCCGAAACGCTACGCGTACTAGTGGTTGTACAAGAATGTAACAACTCTTGTATATATCTCAAAAAAAAAAGAAAAAAAAAAAAAAAGAATATCCTGTAGAAAAGGGGGAAGAGAAGTTCTTGAGCATTTGGCCGTCTTACAAGAAAACATTTCCAAAATGCAAACACAAAGGACTTATATGACAGTGAGATATGGATACTAGGATTCTGTCTTTTCAGCTGTGATTGAAAACAGTCTACAGGCTATCTTGAGATGATTTCGGGGCTTAGCGTCCCCGCGGCCCGGTCCTGGACCAGGCCTCCTTTTTATTACAGGTACCCAGGAAGCAGCTGTATAACTCACAGGTACCTATTTACTGCTAGGTGAACTAGGGCATCAGGGTGAAAGAAACGCTGCCCCATTTGTTTCTTCCTCCACCGGGGTTCAAACCCAGAAGCTTGGGACTACGAATCCCGAGTGCTGTCAGCCGTCAGGCACCCTAGGATAAGCCTTTTCATAAAGAATACACTCATCTGCACAGAGCTGCTAAACGTTGCAAATATTATGGTGTAAGGGCCGATAATAAAAATAGATATTCTAAATGTGGTGATTGTCCTGGTATATAAATCACCAGATGCAAATTCTCAGCAGTTTATAGAGCAACTAACTAAAATACAACACTGCTTAGTAAGGTATACAAACTCTGCCCCAAACATCATCGTACTTGACGACTTCAACTTAGGCACCTCAATGGAAAGATGTGGCAAACACAGCTGAACCAGAGAGAGTTCCAGGAAGTTGACTTGGTCAACAGTCACACACAAATGACCTCTTGCACATGTGTGACATTTTCCTTAAACCAGCAAATATTAGAACCAACTAGGAAAGAAAGCACCTGGGAGACGGTGGCTGAGTGGACAGAGAGCGGGACTCATAATCCTGTGGTCCCGGGTTCTATCCTGCGCCGACGAGAAAAAATTGGCAGAGTTTCTTTCACTCTGATGCTCCTGTTACCTAGCAGTAAATAGGTACCTGCGAGCTAGTCAGCTGTCATGGGCTGCTTCCTAGGGGTGGAGGCCTGGTCGAGGCCGGGCCGCAGGGACACAAAAGCCCCGAAATCTTCTCAAGATAACCTCTCCAGAGGTATTATTTTTGCAATGACGAACTGATTAGTGACATAATGATTACAAATACATATGATTCAGATCACAACCTAATTGAAGTTGAGACATGCATGGGCAATAGACCTGTGCAACCAGTCTCAAATCAAAGAGGAAGAGAATTCAGCAAATTAAATTTTAATTAATGGCTTATATGGGAATCAATAAACCATGACCTCACAGCAATATGCTAAGACGGTTAGTTGATGTAAACTTAAACCAGTGCCTTGAGAAAGTAAGTTCACATACCACTAAGCAGGAAGAAAAAGATGCAACCTTGAGGTTATCTTGGGATGATTTCGGGGCTTAGCGTCCCTGCGGCCCGGTCCACGACCAGGCTTCCTCATTGCAAGTTGGAATGAAAACGACGACGTTTAAAGGCGACGAAAACCAATTGGAGAACCTCTCAGATACTCCATTCTATCCCAAGAGCAACAAAGAAGGCCATGTTGAGAAATGGAAACTGTCAAGCTAAACTTGCAAGAATTGCAAAATCCAGGAGAGGCAAAGAAAGCAAAATAGAGAAATCCAAATTACTTTTTCTCTATGCAAAGGATAGAAAAAAACTTCATCCTGCATTGGGCCAATGCACAAGGATGACAGAACCTTCACAGATGACAACAAACAAACAAATCAGCGTCCAGCAGCATCGATTTTTTTTTCTCGATTACTCAATATCAACAATTGATACAAAAACCAAAGTTGGCTCTGAACATCTGTATGAAGAATATTTGGACACTTTTGTTTAAATGTTGAGAAACAGATTTAGAATCACAATACTTTATAAATGTTGAAAAACAGATTTAAAATAATTATTCTGGTATAATGATATATGGAAATTTTACTCTATAAATTGGTCAGTGATTAAAATCGAAGCCCCTGTGTAATTGTCTAAGCCCTGAACAAACGGTTATGGAAAATTATGTTATTTTTTTTCAGAATGTTTGAACACAGGAGAGGCGGACCAATATAAACATTGACACTCTTACAGTGAGTGCGAACACTTGGCTGTACAGTCAGCTGAAACCTGTGATATAGTTATAGGAGAAATTTTTTATATATATATTTTAGATACGTGTAATAAACATTAGGTGTGTTCCTTAGCATGTCAAGGTTGACATTGATTGGGGAGTGGATAGTACACGGATGTGACCTTAGTAGAGTTCAGAAGTACGCTCCCGGATGACTGAAAGTTCTGTCTGAAAATATAACTTTATGTTTTATGGCGGAACACGGTGTGGCCGGCTCTAGAGGACGCATGAACTTGGCTAGTGAAGAGCCAAGAGTTTTTTAGTAGTTAGTCTTTGCTGTTAGAGTAGGGACATGTTGTTTACCTATGTCAGTAAGAGTAGGATGTATCCCAGCAAACACAGAACGTTTGTGGACGTTTTTAAATGGTTCCACAAAGGTAATACTGTAACTTTTGACATAAATACGTATATCTGACATTCTTAAAACCAAAGGATATAACTAAAAACATATATTCTTATGACACAGTTTTTTAAGATTTATGTAAAAATTTAAAAATAATAGTAAATGCTATGGTATTATAATGTTTTCATGCTTTATATTTAAGAATAAATAATTTTCAGTCAACATTTAGTTTTTTTTGTTTACTTTCTGTAAAGCTATCCAATTTACGTTCTTATAACATAAATATAACATTTATATGACGTCAGTATAACGTTATTTACACGACATCATTACGTTATTATGATGTTATATTAACGTATAATTCCTGTATGAAAACCAGAATATATATTGAACTTTATGTTTTAAACATTGTAAAGTTATCATAAAACTTGGAATAAGACGGTAAGCATGCTTTACTTATGAAAATATACAAACAAATCAACAAAAACATTTTAACATAAAAAACATAAACATAACATAAATTAATTGCATGCATGGGAGTTAACTGGAACTCTGTAATATTGCATACATGAACCTTAAGGTACAAACCCAGTGTATTTACTCATGCAGTTCTTTCCTAAATCTAAATTTTTCCAATTTTTACACTTTGTTTCGAGTTCTGTCTTGTGTTGCTACTTTTAATACCCCATTAATGTCCCCTTTGTTATGTCCATTCATCCCATTGTGCACCTCTACCATATGTCACTCCTAATTCTTTGCTTTTCTAGAGAATGTAATATAAGCTTTGACAATCTTTCTTCATATGACAGGTTAACAGGTAGAACAAAGATTACCATTTATATATGGATAACTATTATAAGTCGGTTTGAATGAGTGAATTGCTGCTTGAAGATAGGTATATACACGTGTGGTACTATCAGATTGCATCGTGGTGAGCCTAAAACCCTTCAGATCCAAGCAAAGGGTAAAATGCCAGCAGATACAATTGCGAACACATTGATACCAAAATGAAAGACATATGACGAGAATTGAGGTAACCAAAGTGAAAAGTGTGTTCACATTACATTGCACTAGAGTGCTCCCAGGTTACTTTCTCTCACTTTCTCTGTTTTGTGTGGATGGTCCGCCGTGCTTTCATCACGTCAGCGGGTGGAGCACGCTGCTGTTTTTGACATTTCATGCATAAATTCCGGTTGGAAATTCTATTGCGAACACATTGATACCAAAATGAAAGACCTAGGATGACAATTGAGGTGACCAGAATGAAAAGAGTGTATACATTTTATCGCTCTTGTGCGCTCCCTGGTAACACGCTCTCGCTTTCTCTGTTTGTTGCGGATGGTAAGCCGGGCTTTTGGAGTTTATATGCCTTTAGTCCTGTAGAGAATTCTATTGCGAACACATTGATGCTAAATTGAAAAACCTAGGATGAGAATTGAGGTAACAAAGTTGAAAAGGGTATACACTTTTTAGTATTATCACGCTCAGCTTTCTTTTTCTGGTACCCTTGGCCTACATTCATCTTGTCGGCGGGTGGAGCGCGCTGCTGTCTTTGACATTATATTCACATAGTTCTGTTGGGAATTCTATTGCGAACGCATTGATACCAAAATGAAAGACATAGGACGAGAATTAAGGTGACAAAGTTGAAAAGAGTATACACTTTTCAGTATTTCCGCACACTACCAGGGAATGTCCAAAAAAAAATGGAGAGAGTGGAGGGGTAACTTGCCCAAAACGCGAAATTGTTTGGGGAGATTAACTTTCGTTCAATACTATTATGCAAGAGGAGCGACACATCTATGGTTCATCCAATAAAATCAGCAGACTTCTAGATGTTACTACTGCTCGGCTTAGACTCGGTTACAAGTATTTCTGGGAATTCTCATTATCTGCCGATGTAGACCTGACCAAATGTTAACTGTCAACAAAATTATTCGCACACCCTCCGTCACTATGTGATAGTGAATTCAGAGACAATTATATAACCAATGTACCAACGATGTGTCAATATTTCATTCAAAATTATCTGGTACCAGAAATTTTAGCCAAATATCCCCAGTTTGCTAACTGTAAGTAGTAACAAAGTGATTGTAACCTATCCACCGCTGCCCACTGGATGAGGGGCGGTGTGCAGGACAAACATATCAATTGTGACACTAGCTCTCCACATATGTCAGTTGCTTAATTTAGAAACTGTACTTGTGATCGATCTCGAACCCATTGTTGATGTGACGACTTATACTGAATTTTGTAACTAGCTCATCAAGATTGTAACTTGCTTAGCTAAATGAATTGTGGGGTTCAGTCCCTGAGCCCATTATGTGCCTCTGCAACCCTTTCCACTACTGCCCACAAGATGGGTATGGGGTGCATAATAAATGAACTAAACTAACTTTAAGGCATCCTGAAAGAAAGCTTGGAGGGCTTGAAAAATTGCAGAACGAAGCCGTGAGGATAATCCTTGGGTGCCCTCGTACCACAAAGATACTTAATATGAGAAAGGAACTTAATATTCCGAGCGTTGTTTATCGTGTTACTGAAAATAACTGTCAAATTGGTATAAAAATGCTTAGGCTAGCTCATCCTAACCCTTGCACAGAAGCCCTCCAGAATTTCTTTATTGAATGTTGAAAACAACCCTCAAGTTGACTATTTCCGTAACAGCATGCACTCCTGTATGCTAATCCCCACAATCACCAAGCCCACCCGAGTCACTCAAACATCTGCCACTACCCTGGATCACCTTTGGACTAATATAACAGCTCCCCTTACATCTGGGGTAATTTATGACAGAACAACTGACCACTATCCTACTTTCCTCATAGCAAACATTGACACATCACCACCAGAAACCAAAAAACTTTCATTCAGGCTACATAGTGAATCAGCTTTAGGCAATCTCTCTAATGCACTTCACAATATTAACTGGGAATCTGAATTTAATAATTCACAGGATATAAACTCATCAACTAACCTCTTTCTCTACAAAACTCTAAGCCTCTACAACACTCACTGTCCCCTCCTTACCAAACAAGTAACTGATAAAAGAAAAAATAACCCGTGGCTCACAAGTGGCATAATTAAATCAATCAACAAAAAACATGAATACGAAAAGAAATTTAGGAGTGGCCTAATTCCAATGGAAGTAGTAAAAAGGTACTCGTCAGTGCTTACCAGTATCATAAGAAAAGCAAAACTTTCATACTATGAGACTAGATTCAAAGAAGCAAAAGGCAACATGAAAAGCACATGGAATACCATCTCTAACATCCTGGGAACTAAACAACACTCCCACAACCAGATAACACTCTCTAAGGATGGCCTTACACTGTCATCTGACTTAGAAATGGCGAATGAATTTAATAGCTTCTTTTCATCGATTGGTGCTAACCTTGCAAGTAAAATCCCACAGAGTCAGACACATATCAACACATATCTCTCAGGCAGCTATCCAAACTCTCTTCTCCTCTCACCAGTCAGCCCGTCAGATGTTGTGTCCATCATACATTCACTAAAAACCAAAGCTGGGAACATCAGTGAAATCCCATCC
Organism: Procambarus clarkii; assembly: GCF_040958095.1. Classification (NCBI taxonomy): domain Eukaryota; kingdom Metazoa; phylum Arthropoda; class Malacostraca; order Decapoda; family Cambaridae; genus Procambarus; species Procambarus clarkii. The sequence goes on from NC_091204.1 coordinate 28,901,320, forward strand.
ATTGTATACAAGAGCGCCTCCAATGCCCTTGCGCCACCTATAGCTCTGCTGTTCAACAAATCCCTTGAGTGTCATACCTTCCCTGATATCCTTAAAAACGCAAGAGTAACGCCAGTTCATAAAGGAGGTAGTGGATTATGTTGCATCTCTGCTTGCCTTGATGACTGAAAGAAAGCTTAAAGGGCTTGAAAACTTGCAGAACGAAGCCTTGAAGATAATCCTTGGATGTCCCTAGTACCACAAAGATACTTAACATGAGGAAGGAACTTAATATTAACTTAATAATAGAATATGAGTGCATATTCTCCTGCATTACTATTTGTAATGATCCTCATATTGTGCTTCAGTAATCCAATGTATAACCCTGAGATGTTTTCCTAATTGTACTTAGGATTCCTTGTTCATTATTGTGTATTGTTATTATTGTGTATTGTTCTGATCTGCTTTTGTGTCGAAAATTCTTGCATCGTACCTGTAAACAATTTTTTGACAATTTTACTGTAATTATCCTACTTAAAATCATCTGTACTTGTAAAGTAAAGCTGTAATGTACCTGTTAAACACTTTTTATCAATTTTACATTTAATTATTTCTCTAAAACTCTGTTTAAGAATTTGCTCAAAGATTAGTTTAAGGACTTGCCCGAAACGCTATACATGCAAGCTAGTGGTTTTAGAAGATTATAATTCTAACTTAAGCTCTATGTTGTCTCTTAACCCCCCAATGTACGTTCTTGTATATATATATATAAATAAATAAAATAAATAAATAACGAGGGATCGAGGCATTAATGCGCAGTACGTGCTTCCCTCATCTGTGACGTCACAGCGCCATCTGACGACAGCATAAACACAGGCGGCCATTTTATGTTCCACCAAGATTAAAAAAAAAAAATAATTTTGCCCCGAGGGGCGAGTTTATTGGGCAGCGCCCAATGTGTTCGCAATAGAATGTTCTACAAGAACATGTATAAAATAAGTGACACAGAGATTATTGATGTGTGTATTTGTGTGGGTGATTATAAATATGCTTGTGTATGTATATATGTATACGTATATATATATATATATATATATGTACATGTATGTATGAGAGTGTGTACATGTATATATAACATTAATAATTTTGTAACTAGCGTCAAAAAATTTTATTTGCTTAGCTAAACAAACTAGAGAGTTCAGTTCCTGAACCCATTATGTGCCTCTGTAATCCTTTACACCACCGCCCACGGGATGGGTATGGGGTGCATAATAAAGAAAGAAATTGAAATAATAAGGGTATGAAATGTATCAACATAAAACATTAATGTTAATGGCCATCAGGTAAAATCAGGTTATTATTTGTAAAGAATTTAAATGAGTTAAACTAAATACGAACTTAATATGTTTTGCTAACGCAAAAATATATTCCCGAGGTATTGTAATTGCAAATAAATATTTAATACAATTATTTGTATCATTTTTTTTATTTTAGATTTCCGTATTGCTTGATAATATATAATAGCGTTTAGATAATGCTAGCGCTGGACATTCTTTAGGCTCGTTGCATGTTGTGGTAGTCGCCGCCATTTTAAAACCGTGTCGAGAGGGACTGCTGCTGGCTTATCCACAAAATCCTGCTGCATCTTCAATAGTTAAGGTAACTGTTTTCTTTTATTTGCTCTTAGACATGTGTAGTATATTTATAAGCTTGTGGTGGTAGCTAGGCTGGATGGTGTGTTGATGGTGGTGTTGTGTTGATGTGAAGGTGTGTTGGTGGCCCTGACTGGAGGTGTGTTGGTGGCCCTGGCTGGAGGTGTGTTGGTGGCCCTGGCTGGAGGTGTGTTGGTGGCCCTGGCTGGAGGTGTGTTGGTGGCCCTGGCTGGAGGTGTGTTGGTGGCCCTGGCTGGAGGTGTGTTGGTGGTGGTGTTGTGTTGATGGCCCTGGAGGCGTGTTGATGGCCCTGGCTGGAGGTGTGTTGGTGGCCCTGGCTGGAGGTGTGTTGGTGGCCCTGGCTGGAGGTGTGTTGGTGGTGGTGTTGTGTTGATGGCCCTGGAGGCGTGTTGATGGCCCTGGCTGGAGGTGTGTTGGTGGCCCTGGCTGGAGGTGTGTTGGTGGCCCTGGCTGGAGGTGTGTTGATGGCCCTGGCTGGAGGTGTGTTGGTGGCCCTGGCTGGAGGTGTGTTGGTGGCCCTGGCTGGAGGGGTGTTGATGGTGGTGTGTTGATGGCCCTGGAGGCGTGTTGATGGCCCTGGAGGTGTGTTGGTGGCCCTAGCTGGAGGTGTGTTGATGGCCCTATATATACATATATATATATATATATATATATATATATATATATATATATATATATATATATATATATATATATATATATATATATATATATATATATATATATATATATATATATATTATATTATGAATATCAGAGGTCCCAGGACAATTATTGTGCATGTGTAGTATGTATATTTATGTAGTATATTTGGCATATTTAATGGCATTTAGTTAATGCCACTTAGTGGCATGTCTCTGCACCGTTTCCAGTTTGTTGATATGCTTTCTAAGATATGGGCACACCATACAACTGCTGCATACTCCAACTTTGGTCTAACAAAAATTGTGAACAATTTCAAAATTTCTGTTGAAGAAATCCTGTTTCCTAGTTCTGCATCTGTTTTGGTATAACACCTCCTTTTTTACTAGGCCTGCAATTATGAATGCCTTTATAACCAGCTAAGTTGTAGAGTTGGGTATAGTCTTTACTTAGCCAAGTTTCTGTTAAAATGAGGGTCCGTCTAATTACCACAAGTTACCACAAGCTACACAAGCTTCACAAAGCTTCCTGGCAATACGTTAGTAATGAATAAATATAATAGGTTAGGTTGACCTAACTTAACCTAACCGACGCTTGGATCGTCGACTTGATTTGGCGTCACCAGCTCTTTATTTTCGTCTAATTTCTTTATAAAAAGATCCTTTTTCAGATTAAAATTATGTTTTTTCGTGTTGTACATTCAGCACCAACATTATAATGAGTAAATATATCATATTTATTCATTACTAACGTATTGCCAGGAAGCTGAGTGGGTAGGTCTCGATAAATTTCCTGGTATAATATTATTGTTTGCTATTCTCCATCTTAGACTAGGCAAGTTGAAGTCACCTAGGAAGATAATATGAGGTATCGAGTTCTCCATTTTGTTTATCTGTTCTGTGAATTCCTCGGCCGTTGCATCTGGCGGTTTGTATATTAGAATAATCACTAAATTTATTTTCTCTATTTTTAATCCCAATACCTCTACCACCTCATTTGTAATGTTAAGGAGCTCCGAGCATACATGGTCTTCCATAGTATACAGACCCACTCCTCCATGTGACCTAATTTTCCTATCACAGTTGTGTACTTTTCGAGACTACATTTCAAATATTCCCTAACATACATGGCTTCTCCCCCCTCTTTGTGTAAAATAGTTTAAATCCATTTATGGGACATTCAGCAAATAGTTCTCTATTTTTTACATTCATCAATGTTTCGGTACGTGCAATAGTATGTATTGTTTCATTGCAGATAACAGCATTTAAATTTTTTTTGTTTCTTAGACTTAGACTCGTACTACCAAGTTGCTGTTGGCAATTGGATAATTTTTTTATGAAGTCATTTGTTATTTTTTCCCCTACTTTAGTAATTTATGCTTTTGATCTCAATTAGTTTTATATCCTAGCTTTTTAATTTTTTCCCCTTATATATTGCCATCTTATCTGTCTGCTTTACATGGCTTAAGCAGAGTCATGTCTGCTTAAGCCTTTGTTATTTTACTAATTTACCTGTTTTAATTATTATTTGTTTTCAAAGTTTAGTTTACCCCATTTTATTTGCTTTTTGCAGTACAATACTTTACTAATAATCTTGTAATAGTAATTGGTAATGTAGCACTTGGCCTTTCTCCTTCAGAATGTATGCACACATTATAGAAAGAAGAAGAGAATACCACACAAGATGGCAGCGTATGTCACGGGCCAAAAAGCGACGCCTAAAAGAACAGGTAAACCTCGAAGTCTTTCAGAGGTTGATAGATGGAAAGCGACTGAATACAGGCAACTCCTTCTCTACACCGGTAAGATTGTACTGAAGGGAATCTTACCCAAAGAATTGTATGACCATTTCCTGACTCTGAGTGTAGCCATTTCTATTCTTGTATCACCTAAATTGATTCAGTTAAATTACAGCCAATATGCACATGATCTTTTGCTGTACTTTGTGTTAAAGGCTCGTGAGCTGTATGGTACGGATTTTTTAGTGTACAATGTACACTGCCTAACACACATATCCTCTGATGCCAAAGAGTTTGGTAGTTTGGACAGATGTTCAGCATTTCCATTTGAAAATTACCTAAAGCAGGTTAAGAATATGGTTCGATCAAGTAAAAACCCTCTTGTTCAAGGAGGATTTAAGGGATTTACTGGAGAACTTGGCAAAGGTATATTCACAATAGTCGTCTCTATTACTAATGACACTATTGCAGATGAAGGTATCTTTGTAAGATATTGCTATGCCACCTCCTTTTTTTATTAGGCCTGCAGTTGTGAATGGCTTTATTATCAGCCAAGTTGTAGCATACAACATAGCATATATATGTATATGGCATACATATATATATATGTTGTACCTAGTAGCCAGAACTCACTTCTCAGCCTACTATTCAAGGCCCGATTTGCCTAATAAGCCAAGTTTTCCTGAATTAATGTATTTACTATAATTTTTTTCTTATGAAATGATAAAGCTACCCTTTTCACTATGTATGAGGTCAATTTTTTTTTATTGGAGTTAAAATTAACGTAGATATATGACCGAACCTAACCAACCCTACCTAACCTAACCTAACCTATATATATAGGCAAGGTTAGGTTAGGTAGCCAAAAAAAGCTAGGTTAGGCTAGGTTAGGTAGGTTAGGTAGACGAAAAAACATTAATTCATGAAAACTTGGCTTATTAGACAAATCGGGCCTTGCATAGTAGGCTGAGAAGTGAGTTCTGGCTACTAGGTACGACATATATATATATATATATATATATATATATATATATATATATATATATATATATATATATATATATATATATATATATATATATATATATATATATATATATATTCAAAATTCGTCAGTGTACTACATTTTTGTTGTTGCTTTTAGGTGATGCTTTTAACCAGTGTACGTGGGTCTGATTGTGCAACCATGGTTCGAAGAATAATGAAGATATGAACAAACGGCCTGTGGTCACTATACAGTCTGGAAGGGCAAAAGAAGAAATTGGCATTTCTACAAAAACAAGAACTATATAATGTTATTTTAAGTAAGTAACCAAAAAATTAAATAATTTTTTTAAAGTTTAAAATTCACTTAAAAATTTAAATTTTAAATTAAAAAATTTTAACCAAAAAACTTAATATTTTTCATATTTGGAACCATTCCATAATATTTTCCCAAGCATAAATGATTATATTTCTATCACTTGCTCTTAAGATTGTTTCATTTAATAGAGGTTGGGCATAATTGTTCTCTGCTGCTAATAGAACTGACTGACTTAGCTATAGGAAAATGTAAACTTAATTGGTTTATCCATTACAGTATTGTGCAGTTTATTTCATGATCCTGTGCTTAATACTTGCATAAATAGTAGATTACAAAATGCATTTTTATATCATTAGTATTGAATAATAATAATGCAAATAATTGACTTATAAATGATGTACAATTAATTAGTAGGTGATATTATATTATTAATATTTTTTCATTCTTGCAAAGCCTTAAAAAAGCCATTAACATGTTAATATAAACTTGATCACCTTCCACTTATTTTCTCATGTGCTACCTACATGTACAAAACCTTATTCCTAAATGCATATTTTGTTCTGAAACTTGTCCTTTATATGTTGTGTATCACCATCTCTGGAGAGTTTTATCTGATTGATGTATAAATTACTTTTAGTTTTACAGAATATTATTGTTATACTGAATTTATTATTATATAAATAACTTAATTTTACAGAATCATCTATCAACGCACATCCACAAGTTGAGGAGGAGGATGTGACCTTCCAGATTTCTCAAGTACTGAAACATAGACCAAACAGGCCTGGTGGATCTAGGTACAAGGTAAAATAATTTAAATTTTTATTTATTTTTTTCCTAATTGTCCGATATATATATATATATATATATATATATATATATATATATATATATATATAACTGAAAACTCACACCCCAGAAGTGACTCGAACCCATACTCCCAGGAGCCACGCAACTGGTATGTACAAGACGCCTTAATCCACTTGACCATCACGACCGGACTAAAATGAGGTGATAGCCGAGGCTATTTGAACCACCCCACCGCCGGCACTCGGATAGTAATCTTGGGCATAGCATTTTACCAAATCACCTCATTCTTTGGGGCACACGTGAGGAACACAAATGCGAACAAGCCTGAATGGTCCCCAGGACAATATGCAACTGAAAACTCACACCCCAGAAGTGACTCGAACCCATACTCCCAGGAGCCACGCAACTGGTATGTACAAGACGCCTTAATCCACTTGACCATCACGACCGGACTAAAATGAGGTGATAGCCGAGGCTATTTGAACCACCCCACCGCCGGCACTCGGATAGTAATCTTGGGCATAGCATTTTACCAAATCACCTCATTCTTTGGGGCACACGTGAGGAACACAAATGCGAACAAGCCTGAATGGTCCCCAGGACAATATGCAACTGAAAACTCACACCCCAGAAGTGACTCGAACCCATACTCCCAGGAGCCACGCAACTGGTATGTACAAGACGCCTTAATCCACTTGACCATCACGACCAGACTAAAATGAGGTGATAGCCGAGGCTATTTGAACCACCCCACCGCCGGCACTCGGATAGTAATCTATGCTATGCTCGGATAGTAATGCTATGCCCAAGATTACTATCCGAGTGCCGGCGGTGGGGTGGTTCAAATAGCCTCGGCTATCACCTCATTTTAGTCCGGTCGTGATGGTCAAGTGGATTAAGGCGTCTTGTACATACCAGTTGCGTGGCTCCTGGGAGTATGGGTTCGAGTCACTTCTGGGGTGTGAGTTTTCAGTTGCATATTGTCATGGGGACCATTCAGGCTTGTTCGCATTTGTGTTCCTCACGTGTGCCCCAAAGAATGAGGTGATTTGGTAAAATGCTATGCCCAAGATTACTATCCGAGTGCCGGCGGTGGGGTGGTTCAAATAGCCTCGGCTATCACCTCATTTTAGTCCGGTCGTGATGGTCAAGTGGATTAAGGCGTCTTGTACATACCAGTTGCGTGGCTCCTGGGAGTATGGGTTCGAGTCACTTCTGGGGTGTGAGTTTTCAGTTGCATATTGTCCTGGGGACCATTCAGGCTTGTTCGCATTTGTGTTCCTCACGTGTGCCCCAAAGAATGAGGTGATTTGGTAAAATGCTATGCCCAAGATTACTATCCGAGTGCCGGCGGTGGGGTGGTTCAAATAGCCTCGGCTATCACCTCATTTTAGTCTGGTCGTGATGGTCAAGTGGATTAAGGCGTCTTGTACATACCAGTTGCGTGGCTCCTGGGAGTATGGGTTCGAGTCACTTCTGGGGTGTGAGTTTTCAGTTGCATATTGTCCTGGGGACCATTCAGGCTTGTTCGCATTTGTGTTCCTCACGTGTGCCCCAAAGAATGAGGTGATTTGGTAAAATGCTATGCCCAAGATTACTATCCGAGTGCCGGCGGTGGGGTGGTTCAAATAGCCTCGGCTATCACCTCATTTTAGTCCGGTCGTGATGGTCAAGTGGATTAAGGCGTCTTGTACATACCAGTTGCGTGGCTCCTGGGAGTATGGGTTCGAGTCACTTCTGGGGTGTGAGTTTTCAGTTGAATATTGTCCTGGGGACCATTCAGGCTTGTTCGCATTTGTGTTCCTCACGTGTGCCCCAAAGAATGAGGTGATTTGGTAAAATGCTATGCCCAAGATTACTATCCGAGTGCCGGCGGTGGGGTGGTTCAAATAGCCTCGGCTATCACCTCATTTTAGTCCGGTCGTGATGGTCAAGTGGATTAAGGCGTCTTGTACATACCAGTTGCGTGGCTCCTGGGAGTATGGGTTCGAGTCACTTCTGGGGTGTGAGTTTTCAGTTGCATATTGTCCTGGGGACCATTCAGGCTTGTTCGCATATATATATATATATATATATATATATATATATATATATATATATATATATATATGTCGTACCTAGTAGCCAGAACGCACTTCTCAGCCTACTATGCAAGGCCAAATTTGCCTAATAAGCCAAGTTTTTCTGAATTAATATATTTTCTATAATTTTTTTCTTATGAAATGATAAAGCTACCCATTTCATTATGTATGAGGTCAATGTTTTTTTATTGGAGTTAAAATTAACGTAGATATATGACCGAACCTAACCAACCCTACCTAACCTAACCTAACCTATCTTTATAGGTTAGGTTAGGTAGTAGAGAAAGTTAGGTTAGGTTAGGTAGGTTAGGTAGTCGAAAAACAATTAATTCATGAAAACTTGGCTTATTAGGCAAATCGGGCCTTGCATAGTAGGCTGAGAAGTGCGTTCTGGCTACTAGGTATGTACGACATATATATATATATATATATATATATATATATATATATATATATATATATATATATATATATATATATATATATATATATATATATATATATATATATATATATATATATATATATAATATGTGTGTGTGTGTGTCGTACCTAGTAGCCAGAACGCACATCTCAGCCTACTATACAAGGCCCGATTTGCCTAATAAGCCAAGTTTTCATGAATTAATGTTTTTTCGACTACCTAACCTAACATTTTCAGCTACCTAACCTAACCTATAAAGATAGTTTAGGTAGGGTTGGTTAGGTTTGGTCATATATCTATATTAATTTTAACTCCAATAAAAAAAGAATTGACCTCATACATAATGAAATGGATAGCTTTATCATTTCATAAGAAAAAAAATAGAGAAAATATATTAATTAATGAAAACTTGGCTTATTAGGCAAATCGGGCCTTGCATAGTAGGCTGAAAAGTGCATTCTGGCTACTAGGTACGACATATATATATATAGTCGAAAAACAATTAATTCATGAAAACTTGGCTTATTAGGCAAATCGGGCCTTGCATAGTAGGCTGAGAAGTGCGTTCTGGCTACTAGGTATGTACGACATATATATATATATATATATATATATATATATATATATATATATATATATATATATATATATATATATATATATATATATATTTATATATATATATATATATAATATATATATATATAATACTGAAAACTCACACCCCAGAAGTGACTCGAACCCATACTCCCACAACTGGTATGTACAGGGACGCCTTAATCCGCTTGACCATCACGACCGGACAATAAGGAAGTGATAGCCGAGGCTATTTGAACCACTTCCCCGCCGGCACTCGGATGGTAATCTTGGGCATAGCATTTTATCAAATCACCTCATTCTTTGGGGCACACGTGAGGAACACAAATGCAAACAAGCCTGAATGGTCCCCAGGACTATATACAACTGAAAACTCACACCCCAGAAGTGACTCGAACCCATACTCCCACAACTGGTATGTACAGGGACGCCTTAATCCGCTTGACCATCACGACCGGACAATAAGGAAGTGATAGCCGAGGCTATTTGAACCACTTCCCCGCCGGCACTCGGATGGTAATCTTGGGCATAGCATTTTATCAAATCACCTCATTCTTTGGGGCACACGTGAGGAACACAAATGCAAACAAGCCTGAATGGTCCCCAGGACTATATACAACTGAAAACTCACACCCCAGAAGTGACTCGAACCCATACTCCCACAACTGGTATGTACAGGGACGCCTTAATCCGCTTGACCATCACGACCGGACAATAAGGAAGTGATAGCCGAGGCTATTTGAACCACTTCCCCGCCGGCACTCGGATGGTAATCTTGGGCATAGCATTTTATCAAATCACCTCATTCTTTGGGGCACACGTGAGGAACACAAATGCAAACAAGCCTGAATGGTCCCCAGGACTATATACAACTGAAAACTCACACCCCAGAAGTGACTCGAACCCATACTCCCACAACTGGTATGTACAGGGACGCCTTAATCCGCTTGACCATCACGACCGGACAATAAGGAAGTGATAGCCGAGGCTATTTGAACCACTTCCCCGCCGGCACTCGGATGGTAATCTTGGGCATAGCATTTTATCAAATCACCTCATTCTTTGGGGCACACGTGAGGAACACAAATGCAAACAAGCCTGAATGGTCCCCAGGACTATATACAACTGAAAACTCACACCCCAGAAGTGACTCGAACCCATACTCCCACAACTGGTATGTACAGGGACGCCTTAATCCGCTTGACCATCACGACCGGACAATAAGGAAGTGATAGCCGAGGCTATTTGAACCACTTCCCCGCCGGCACTCGGATGGTAATCTTGGGCATAGCATTTTATCAAATCACCTCATTCTTTGGGGCACACGTGAGGAACACAAATGCAAACAAGCCTGAATGGTCCCCAGGACTATATACAACTGAAAACTCACACCCCAGAAGTGACTCGAACCCATACTCCCACAACTGGTATGTACAGGGACGCCTTAATCCGCTTGACCATCACGACCGGACAATAAGGAAGTGATAGCCGAGGCTATTTGAACCACTTCCCCGCCGGCACTCGGATGGTAATCTTGGGCATAGCATTTTATCAAATCACCTCATTCTTTGGGGCACACGTGAGGAACACAAATGCAAACAAGCCTGAATGGTCCCCAGGACTATATACAACTGAAAACTCACACCCCAGAAGTGACTCGAACCCATACTCCCACAACTGGTATGTACAGGGACGCCTTAATCCGCTTGACCATCACGACCGGACAATAAGGAAGTGATAGCCGAGGCTATTTGAACCACTTCCCCGCCGGCACTCGGATGGTAATCTTGGGCATAGCATTTTATCAAATCACCTCATTCTTTGGGGCACACGTGAGGAACACAAATGCAAACAAGCCTGAATGGTCCCCAGGACTATATACAACTGAAAACTCACACCCCAGAAGTGACTCGAACCCATACTCCCACAACTGGTATGTACAGGGACGCCTTAATCCGCTTGACCATCACGACCGGACAATAAGGAAGTGATAGCCGAGGCTATTTGAACCACTTCCCCGCCGGCACTCGGATGGTAATCTTGGGCATAGCATTTTATCAAATCACCTCATTCTTTGGGACACACGTGAGGAACACAAATGCAAACAAGCCTGAATGGTCCCCAGGACTATATACAACTGAAAACTCACACCCCAGAAGTGACTCGAACCCATACTCCCACAACTGGTATGTACAGGGACGCCTTAATCCGCTTGACCATCACGACCGGACAATAAGGAAGTGATAGCCGAGGCTATTTGAACCACTTCCCCGCCGGCACTCGGATGGTAATCTTGGGCATAGCATTTTATCAAATCACCTCATTCTTTGGGGCACACGTGAGGAACACAAATGCAAACAAGCCTGAATGGTCCCCAGGACTATATACAACTGAAAACTCACACCCCAGAAGTGACTCGAACCCATACTCCCACAACTGGTATGTACAGGGACGCCTTAATCCGCTTGACCATCACGACCGGACAATAAGGAAGTGATAGCCGAGGCTATTTGAACCACTTCCCCGCCGGCACTCGGATGGTAATCTTGGGCATAGCATTTTATCAAATCACCTCATTCTTTGGGGCACACGTGAGGAACACAAATGCAAACAAGCCTGAATGGTCCCCAGGACTATATACAACTGAAAACTCACACCCCAGAAGTGACTCGAACCCATACTCCCACAACTGGTATGTACAGGGACGCCTTAATCCGCTTGACCATCACGACCGGACAATAAGGAAGTGATAGCCGAGGCTATTTGAACCACTTCCCCGCCGGCACTCGGATGGTAATCTTGGGCATAGCATTTTATCAAATCACCTCATTCTTTGGGGCACACGTGAGGAACACAAATGCAAACAAGCCTGAATGGTCCCCAGGACTATATACAACTGAAAACTCACACCCCAGAAGTGACTCGAACCCATACTCCCACAACTGGTATGTACAGGGACGCCTTAATCCGCTTGACCATCACGACCGGACAATAAGGAAGTGATAGCCGAGGCTATTTGAACCACTTCCCCGCCGGCACTCGGATGGTAATCTTGGGCATAGCATTTTATCAAATCACCTCATTCTTTGGGGCACACGTGAGGAACACAAATGCAAACAAGCCTGAATGGTCCCCAGGACTATATACAACTGAAAACTCACACCCCAGAAGTGACTCGAACCCATACTCCCACAACTGGTATGTACAGGGACGCCTTAATCCGCTTGACCATCACGACCGGACAATAAGGCTATCAAATAGCCTCGGCTATCACCTCATTTTAGTCCGGTCGTGATGGTCAAGTGGATTAAGGCGTCTTGTACATACCAGTTGCGTGGCTCCTGGGAGTATGGGTTCGAGTCACTTCTGGGGTGTGAGTTTTCAGTTGCATATTGTCCTGGGGACCATTCAGGCTTGTTCGCATTTGTGTTCCTCACGTGTGCCCCAAAGAATGAGGTGATTTGGTAAAATGCTATGCCCAAGATTACTATCCGAGTGCCGGCGGTGGGGTGGTTCAAATAGCCTCGGCTATCACCTCATTTTAGTCTGGTCGTGATGGTCAAGTGGATTAAGGCGTCTTGTACATACCAGTTGCGTGGCTCCTGGGAGTATGGGTTCGAGTCACTTCTGGGGTGTGAGTTTTCAGTTGCATATTGTCCTGGGGACCATTCAGGCTTGTTCGCATTTGTGTTCCTCACGTGTGCCCCAAAGAATGAGGTGATTTGGTAAAATGCTATGCCCAAGATTACTATCCGAGTGCCGGCGGTGGGGTGGTTCAAATAGCCTCGGCTATCACCTCATTTTAGTCCGGTCGTGATGGTCAAGTGGATTAAGGCGTCTTGTACATACCAGTTGCGTGGCTCCTGGGAGTATGGGTTCGAGTCACTTCTGGGGTGTGAGTTTTCAGTTGAATATTGTCCTGGGGACCATTCAGGCTTGTTCGCATTTGTGTTCCTCACGTGTGCCCCAAAGAATGAGGTGATTTGGTAAAATGCTATGCCCAAGATTACTATCCGAGTGCCGGCGGTGGGGTGGTTCAAATAGCCTCGGCTATCACCTCATTTTAGTCCGGTCGTGATGGTCAAGTGGATTAAGGCGTCTTGTACATACCAGTTGCGTGGCTCCTGGGAGTATGGGTTCGAGTCACTTCTGGGGTGTGAGTTTTCAGTTGCATATTGTCCTGGGGACCATTCAGGCTTGTTCGCATATATATATATATATATATATATATATATATATATATATATATATATATATATGTCGTACCTAGTAGCCAGAACGCACTTCTCAGCCTACTATGCAAGGCCAAATTTGCCTAATAAGCCAAGTTTTTCTGAATTAATATATTTTCTATAATTTTTTTCTTATGAAATGATAAAGCTACCCATTTCATTATGTATGAGGTCAATGTTTTTTTATTGGAGTTAAAATTAACGTAGATATATGACCGAACCTAACCAACCCTACCTAACCTAACCTAACCTATCTTTATAGGTTAGGTTAGGTAGTAGAGAAAGTTAGGTTAGGTTAGGTAGGTTAGGTAGTCGAAAAACAATTAATTCATGAAAACTTGGCTTATTAGGCAAATCGGGCCTTGCATAGTAGGCTGAGAAGTGCGTTCTGGCTACTAGGTATGTACGACATATATATATATATATATATATATATATATATATATATATATATATATATATATATATATATATATATATATATATATATATATATATATATATATATATATAATATGTGTGTGTGTGTGTCGTACCTAGTAGCCAGAACGCACATCTCAGCCTACTATACAAGGCCCGATTTGCCTAATAAGCCAAGTTTTCATGAATTAATGTTTTTTCGACTACCTAACCTAACATTTTCAGCTACCTAACCTAACCTATAAAGATAGTTTAGGTAGGGTTGGTTAGGTTTGGTCATATATCTATATTAATTTTAACTCCAATAAAAAAAGAATTGACCTCATACATAATGAAATGGATAGCTTTATCATTTCATAAGAAAAAAAATAGAGAAAATATATTAATTAATGAAAACTTGGCTTATTAGGCAAATCGGGCCTTGCATAGTAGGCTGAAAAGTGCATTCTGGCTACTAGGTACGACATATATATATATAGTCGAAAAACAATTAATTCATGAAAACTTGGCTTATTAGGCAAATCGGGCCTTGCATAGTAGGCTGAGAAGTGCGTTCTGGCTACTAGGTATGTACGACATATATATATATATATATATATATATATATATATATATATATATATATATATATATATATATATATATATATATATATATATATATATTTATATATATATATATATATAATATATATATATATAATACTGAAAACTCACACCCCAGAAGTGACTCGAACCCATACTCCCACAACTGGTATGTACAGGGACGCCTTAATCCGCTTGACCATCACGACCGGACAATAAGGAAGTGATAGCCGAGGCTATTTGAACCACTTCCCCGCCGGCACTCGGATGGTAATCTTGGGCATAGCATTTTATCAAATCACCTCATTCTTTGGGGCACACGTGAGGAACACAAATGCAAACAAGCCTGAATGGTCCCCAGGACTATATACAACTGAAAACTCACACCCCAGAAGTGACTCGAACCCATACTCCCACAACTGGTATGTACAGGGACGCCTTAATCCGCTTGACCATCACGACCGGACAATAAGGAAGTGATAGCCGAGGCTATTTGAACCACTTCCCCGCCGGCACTCGGATGGTAATCTTGGGCATAGCATTTTATCAAATCACCTCATTCTTTGGGGCACACGTGAGGAACACAAATGCAAACAAGCCTGAATGGTCCCCAGGACTATATACAACTGAAAACTCACACCCCAGAAGTGACTCGAACCCATACTCCCACAACTGGTATGTACAGGGACGCCTTAATCCGCTTGACCATCACGACCGGACAATAAGGAAGTGATAGCCGAGGCTATTTGAACCACTTCCCCGCCGGCACTCGGATGGTAATCTTGGGCATAGCATTTTATCAAATCACCTCATTCTTTGGGGCACACGTGAGGAACACAAATGCAAACAAGCCTGAATGGTCCCCAGGACTATATACAACTGAAAACTCACACCCCAGAAGTGACTCGAACCCATACTCCCACAACTGGTATGTACAGGGACGCCTTAATCCGCTTGACCATCACGACCGGACAATAAGGAAGTGATAGCCGAGGCTATTTGAACCACTTCCCCGCCGGCACTCGGATGGTAATCTTGGGCATAGCATTTTATCAAATCACCTCATTCTTTGGGGCACACGTGAGGAACACAAATGCAAACAAGCCTGAATGGTCCCCAGGACTATATACAACTGAAAACTCACACCCCAGAAGTGACTCGAACCCATACTCCCACAACTGGTATGTACAGGGACGCCTTAATCCGCTTGACCATCACGACCGGACAATAAGGAAGTGATAGCCGAGGCTATTTGAACCACTTCCCCGCCGGCACTCGGATGGTAATCTTGGGCATAGCATTTTATCAAATCACCTCATTCTTTGGGGCACACGTGAGGAACACAAATGCAAACAAGCCTGAATGGTCCCCAGGACTATATACAACTGAAAACTCACACCCCAGAAGTGACTCGAACCCATACTCCCACAACTGGTATGTACAGGGACGCCTTAATCCGCTTGACCATCACGACCGGACAATAAGGAAGTGATAGCCGAGGCTATTTGAACCACTTCCCCGCCGGCACTCGGATGGTAATCTTGGGCATAGCATTTTATCAAATCACCTCATTCTTTGGGGCACACGTGAGGAACACAAATGCAAACAAGCCTGAATGGTCCCCAGGACTATATACAACTGAAAACTCACACCCCAGAAGTGACTCGAACCCATACTCCCACAACTGGTATGTACAGGGACGCCTTAATCCGCTTGACCATCACGACCGGACAATAAGGAAGTGATAGCCGAGGCTATTTGATAGCCTTATTGTCCGGTCGTGATGGTCAAGCGGATTAAGGCGTCCCTGTACATACCAGTTGTGGGAGTATGGGTTCGAGTCACTTCTGGGGTGTGAGTTTTCAGTTGTATATAGTCCTGGGGACCATTCAGGCTTGTTTGCATTTGTGTTCCTCACGTGTGCCCCAAAGAATGAGGTGATTTGATAAAATGCTATGCCCAAGATTACCATCCGAGTGCCGGCGGGGAAGTGGTTCAAATAGCCTCGGCTATCACTTCCTTATTGTCCGGTCGTGATGGTCAAGCGGATTAAGGCGTCCCTGTACATACCAGTTGTGGGAGTATGGGTTCGAGTCACTTCTGGGGTGTGAGTTTTCAGTTGTATATAGTCCTGGGGACCATTCAGGCTTGTTTGCATTTGTGTTCCTCACGTGTGCCCCAAAGAATGAGGTGATTTGATAAAATGCTATGCCCAAGATTACCATCCGAGTGCCGGCGGGGAAGTGGTTCAAATAGCCTCGGCTATCACTTCCTTATTGTCCGGTCGTGATGGTCAAGCGGATTAAGGCGTCCCTGTACATACCAGTTGTGGGAGTATGGGTTCGAGTCACTTCTGGGGTGTGAGTTTTCAGTTGTATATAGTCCTGGGGACCATTCAGGCTTGTTTGCATTTGTGTTCCTCACGTGTGTCCCAAAGAATGAGGTGATTTGATAAAATGCTATGCCCAAGATTACCATCCGAGTGCCGGCGGGGAAGTGGTTCAAATAGCCTCGGCTATCACTTCCTTATTGTCCGGTCGTGATGGTCAAGCGGATTAAGGCGTCCCTGTACATACCAGTTGTGGGAGTATGGGTTCGAGTCACTTCTGGGGTGTGAGTTTTCAGTTGTATATAGTCCTGGGGACCATTCAGGCTTGTTTGCATTTGTGTTCCTCACGTGTGCCCCAAAGAATGAGGTGATTTGATAAAATGCTATGCCCAAGATTACCATCCGAGTGCCGGCGGGGAAGTGGTTCAAATAGCCTCGGCTATCACTTCCTTATTGTCCGGTCGTGATGGTCAAGCGGATTAAGGCGTCCCTGTACATACCAGTTGTGGGAGTATGGGTTCGAGTCACTTCTGGGGTGTGAGTTTTCAGTTGTATATAGTCCTGGGGACCATTCAGGCTTGTTTGCATTTGTGTTCCTCACGTGTGCCCCAAAGAATGAGGTGATTTGATAAAATGCTATGCCCAAGATTACCATCCGAGTGCCGGCGGGGAAGTGGTTCAAATAGCCTCGGCTATCACTTCCTTATTGTCCGGTCATGATGGTCAAGCGGATTAAGGCGTCCCTGTACATACCAGTTGTGGGAGTATGGGTTCGAGTCACTTCTGGGGTGTGAGTTTTCAGTTGTATATAGTCCTGGGGACCATTCAGGCTTGTTTGCATTTGTGTTCCTCACGTGTGCCCCAAAGAATGAGGTGATTTGATAAAATGCTATGCCCAAGATTACCATCCGAGTGCCGGCGGGGAAGTGGTTCAAATAGCCTCGGCTATCACTTCCTTATTGTCCGGTCGTGATGGTCAAGCGGATTAAGGCGTCCCTGTACATACCAGTTGTGGGAGTATGGGTTCGAGTCACTTCTGGGGTGTGAGTTTTCAGTTGTATATAGTCCTGGGGACCATTCAGGCTTGTTTGCATTTGTGTTCCTCACGTGTGCCCCAAAGAATGAGGTGATTTGATAAAATGCTATGCCCAAGATTACCATCCGAGTGCCGGCGGGGAAGTGGTTCAAATAGCCTCGGCTATCACTTCCTTATTGTCCGGTCGTGATGGTCAAGCGGATTAAGGCGTCCCTGTACATACCAGTTGTGGGAGTATGGGTTCGAGTCACTTCTGGGGTGTGAGTTTTCAGTTGTATATAGTCCTGGGGACCATTCAGGCTTGTTTGCATTTGTGTTCCTCACGTGTGCCTCAAAGAATGAGGTGATTTGATAAAATGCTATGCCCAAGATTACCATCCGAGTGCCGGCGGGGAAGTGGTTCAAATAGCCTCGGCTATCACTTCCTTATTGTCCGGTCGTGATGGTCAAGCGGATTAAGGCGTCCCTGTACATACCAGTTGTGGGAGTATGGGTTCGAGTCACTTCTGGGGTGTGAGTTTTCAGTTGTATATAGTCCTGGGGACCATTCAGGCTTGTTTGCATTTGTGTTCCTCACGTGTGCCCCAAAGAATGAGGTGATTTGATAAAATGCTATGCCCAAGATTACCATCCGAGTGCCGGCGGGGAAGTGGTTCAAATAGCCTCGGCTATCACTTCCTTATTGTCCGGTCGTGATGGTCAAGCGGATTAAGGCGTCCCTGTACATACCAGTTGTGGGAGTATGGGTTCGAGTCACTTCTGGGGTGTGAGTTTTCAGTTGTATATAGTCCTGGGGACCATTCAGGCTTGTTTGCATTTGTGTTCCTCACGTGTGCCCCAAAGAATGAGGTGATTTGATAAAATGCTATGCCCAAGATTACCATCCGAGTGCCGGCGGGGAAGTGGTTCAAATAGCCTCGGCTATCACTTCCTTATTGTCCGGTCGTGATGGTCAAGCGGATTAAGGCGTCCCTGTACATACCAGTTGTGGGAGTATGGGTTCGAGTCACTTCTGGGGTGTGAGTTTTCAGTTGTATATAGTCCTGGGGACCATTCAGGCTTGTTTGCATTTGTGTTCCTCACGTGTGCCCCAAAGAATGAGGTGATTTGATAAAATGCTATGCCCAAGATTACCATCCGAGTGCCGGCGGGGAAGTGGTTCAAATAGCCTCGGCTATCACTTCCTTATTGTCCGGTCGTGATGGTCAAGCGGATTAAGGCGTCCCTGTACATACCAGTTGTGGGAGTATGGGTTCGAGTCACTTCTGGGGTGTGAGTTTTCAGTTGTATATAGTCCTGGGGACCATTCAGGCTTGTTTGCATTTGTGTTCCTCACGTGTGCCCCAAAGAATGAGGTGATTTGATAAAATGCTATGCCCAAGATTACCATCCGAGTGCCGGCGGGGAAGTGGTTCAAATAGCCTCGGCTATCACTTCCTTATTGTCCGGTCGTGATGGTCAAGCGGATTAAGGCGTCCCTGTACATACCAGTTGTGGGAGTATGGGTTCGAGTCACTTCTGGGGTGTGAGTTTTCAGTTGTATATAGTCCTGGGGACCATTCAGGCTTGTTTGCATATATATATAATATATATATATATATATATATTTATATATATATATATATATTTATATATATATATATATAATATATATATATATATATATATATATATATATATATATATATATATATTTATATATATATATATATATATTTATATATATATATATATATATATATATATATATATATAATATATATATATATTATATATATATATATATATATATATATATATATATATATATATATATATATATATATATATATATATATATATATATATATATATATATATATATATAGTGTGTGTGTAAATACCTAAGTGTAGTTACAGGATGAGACCGTCTTCCCAGCACTCTTTGTCATATAACGCTTTGAAACTACTGACAGTCTTGGCCTCCACCACCTTCTCACCTAACTTGTTCCAACCGTCTACCACGCTATTTGCAAAAGTGAATTTTCTTATATTTCTTTAGCATCTGTGTTAAGCTAGTTTCAATCTATGACCTCCTGTTCTTGAAGTTCCAGGTCTCAGGAAATCTTCGCTGTCGATTTTATCAATTCCTGATACTATTTTGTATGTAGTGATCATATCACCTCTTTCTTCTGTCTTTTAGTTTTGGCATATTTAATGCCTCTAACCTCTCCTCGTAGCTCTTGCCCTTCAGTTCTGGGAGCCACTTAGTAGCATGTCTTTGCACCTTTTCCAGTTTGTTGATGTGCTTCTTAAGATATGGGCCAACTTCTGTTGTTGGGCACCACACAACAGCTGCATATTCTAGCTTTGGCGTAACAAAAGTCATGAACAATTTCTTTAGTATATCACCATCCATGTATTTAAACGCAATTCTAAAGTTAGAAAGCGTAGCATAGGCTCCTCGCACAATATTCTTTATGTGGTTCTCAGGTGATAGTTTTCTATCTAGAACCACCCCTAGATCTCTTTCTTTATCAGAATTCTTTAAAGATTTCTCACATAATGTATAGGTTGTGTGGGGTCTATGTTCTCCTGTTCCACATTCCATAACATGGCATTTATTAACATTAAATTCCATTTGCCAAGTGGTGCTCCATATACTTATTTTATCCAGGTTTTCTTGAAGGGCATGACAATCATCTAAATTTCTTATCCTTCCTATTATCTTAGCATCATCAGCAAACATGTTCATGTAATTCTGTATACCAACTGGTAGATCATTTATGTAGACAATAAACATCACTGGTGCAAGAACTGAACCCTGTGGTACTCCACTTGTGACATTTCTCCAGTCCGATACATTGCCTCTGATTACTGCCCTCATTTTTCTATCAGTCAGAAAATTTTTCATCCATGTTAGAAGCTTACCTGTCACCCCTCCAATATTTTCCAGTTTCCAGAACAACCTCTCTATGTGGAACTCTGTCGAATGCCTTTTTTAGGTCCAGATAGATGCAGTCAACCCAACCATCTCTTTCCTGTAATATATCTGTTGCTCGATCATAGAAACTGAGTAAATTCGATACACAGGATCTTCCAAATCGAAAACCATACTGTCTGTCTGAAATTATATCATTTCTCTCCAGGTGTTCTACCCATTTAGTTTTAATTATTTTTTCCAATATTCCAATTCCAATTTTTTCCAATAATGTGTGTGTGTGTGTGTATGTATATTTGTGTTGTTGAATATGACCGAAAGTCATAGTCTTTCTGCCCCTCTCCTTACTGCTATTGTTGTTTCTCGCATCTTTGTATTGCTTGTATGTTTGGGCAATTTTTCCCTTTTTCCTAGTTCTGCATCTCTGCTTTAGTATAAATTTTGTTGTGCCATTATCATATACTTCACAAAACTTGACATACATCTCATTTACTTCATGTCCTAACAGCAAGTGTTTGTCAAATTCCTTAAGGAAATATCTGAGTTCCCCATAATGACCTCTCCACAAGTCAGGTTTTTCAACTGCTTCAAGCTCATTTTCTTCCAGATTATAATGCATTGCATACTTTATTCCCAAAAAGACATGGTCACTTTTACCCAAGTGACAATGTCACTTGGGTAAAAGGAGGGAGGTACTGAAAGGAGGAAAAGGGAGGTACCAAAGGAGGGAGGTACTGAATGATAAATATATCTTTCTCTTTCCTGGTAAATATAATATCCAGCATGGAGGGAACATCCCCTTCCCTCATCCTCGTAGCTTGTTTAACATGTAGAAACATGAATGTTTACAGGGTGAGGTTTACGAAATTATATATATATATATATATATATATATATATATATATATATATATATATATATATATATATATATATATATATATATATATAATATATATCTCATTG
>NC_091204.1:28925552-28970552 GCF_040958095.1 Procambarus clarkii
CTCTCTCTCTGGCTCTGGCTCTCTCTCTCTCTGGCTCTGACTCTCTCTCTCTCTGGCTCTCGCTCTCTCTCTCTGGCTCTCATATTTCATTTGATTTAAAAATGTGTGAGATTTTTACTTAATCTAAGTTATATTGCATGGTGCTAATATGAATATTATACATGACTTTTTTCTTTTCTTTCTCTCTCTCTTTCTCCCTTTCTTTCTTTCTCTTTCTTTCCTTCTCTCTCTCTTTTTCTTTCTCTTTCTACATGAATATTATACTTGACTGTTTACATTCACTTGTAGATTTTTATTTTTAGTTAATTAGTCCTAAACTTTTGATTAATAGATTTTTATTATTAGTCATAGAAAAACTATAGTGTTATATGTATACTCGGAAAATTTTACTTGTTTTAGTTTTAAGTAACAATAACTGCTTGTAACGTCAGACTGATCTCAGCATGACATGAATCACAGGCTGCTTGATCACAAAATCTATTGTGTTCACATATTGCATATATAGATTTTTATAGATTTTTAAATTTTTACTTTTATATTCTGTTATAGATATAGTCTATATATTTCGAGCTATTACATATATTTTGTTGTATTACTCATTCTTAATTAAATAAATATAATATTTTAATTCTCTTTTTGTACCCTATTTATTTGTAATTTGCACATACATATATAGGATGTCCATTTCTTTCTCAGATATGTCTTCTTTCTTTCTCTCCCTTTCTATTTCAGATATGAATTAAAAAATTATTATACCCTAATTTACCCTAAACGTTTTAATGTAGGTAATTAAAAGATTATAAAAAAGTTTTTAGAAATGTTAATTATTTACGTTCTAAGGTTGTATATAAAAGTTCTCAAAAAACCTTTTCTAAACGTAATTATAAACGTGCTGAAAACAATGAAATATCGTTTTTAGGATGTTTTAAAAACATGAAAATGTTTGCTGGGATGTTTCCTGATGTTGGAGGATTGCTGTCAGTTGACAGCCGAGACATTTATGAATTTGAACATGTTTATTATGATGTTGTTGGACAATCTAAGGATTGTCAAATTTTCTTAGTTAGGGTAGCTTTTGTCTGTGGCATGAGTTGAGTTTCTTGTGGGTTTTGATACTAAACCTCGTTATTTTTAGCAAATTAACAAGGTGTACTAAGTTGCTTGTGCCGGGGGGGGGGGGGTTGTAACAAACTAGGCTTGCTG
Source organism: Procambarus clarkii (assembly GCF_040958095.1). Lineage (NCBI taxonomy): Eukaryota > Metazoa > Arthropoda > Malacostraca > Decapoda > Cambaridae > Procambarus > Procambarus clarkii. The sequence goes on from NC_091204.1 coordinate 28,926,756, forward strand.
TAAGAATTATCCAGAATGGTTATCTACACAGGGGAGAATGGGAAGCTGGACCCGCGTGTGGTGACCCAAGCACATGGGAGCATCCCCCTGGGGGAATTGGCGGTGAAGATAACTGGCGCCTTTGTTCACAAGTTTCGTATAATGAATCATTCTTTAGTATTCACTTATTTAGAGAAATTAGCCTTCATTTATTTTGTATTCAAATTGTATTGTATAGTATGACTGCTTATAATATCAAGAGTATTCTAATTATTAGAAGGAGTTTAGGTCACCATCAGTGACGTCACGAGCCAGAAGTAGGCTGTAAGGCGGAGTGACCTGGCGGTCACAGGTCACCAGTTTCCATGTCCTCTATTTCTCAAAGGTCAAATAGCCATTTTGTAGTTGGGAATAGCTCTTCCCTAAGATGCTTGTGTAATTTAACTTCAGTAAAATAATTCAACCAATCTGGATCATTCAGGGCAACAGAGGTTAGTTGTTAAAGCTTAAGCCTGGCAAGTAACTTAGATACTAAGCGGAACAATACAATACAATGCTCTGGTCTGGGGAAGACCAGACGGGCAGAGATCAGTGTGGTTTGAGGAGCAGCTCGGGCAGGTGGCCTTCCATCATCGGCCTCCAGACAGCATGATCATCCAGCTGGTCTATAGAAGGTATAGTTGCTGAAAGAGTTTGTAGGGAGTAGGTCAATTCATTGCCTCAAATGTAAAGTCAGGGAGTGTTAATTGCCAGGGAGTGTTCAGTTTAGGAAGTGATCTTATTTCTTACATTTTGTTTTAGTTTTGGAATAAATTAATTAGTAATTTTGCAATTTTATTATTTTCCATTTCATTGCTTCCATGCTCTTTTCCTTGTCACGTGGTCACCACGAGGCCGAGTTGAGTTGGGCGCCGATTCTAACATGGAATCAGAATTATCATTCCTGTTGATTTTATTCCACACTTAAGATTCAAGGTCATATGTTACTAGTGGGGATCAAGCCCCAAAGTTATTGATTGGCATGATCGATCCAGGCCTCGATCATTGCTCAGTGTTGTTGGTCTGGTGGTGGCAGCATAAAGGCGATCCTAGGGTTTTGCTAGAAGCCTATGTCACGTCATACGGGTTGTAGAATCTCAAGTCGGTCAATCGTCTTGAGACCACGTGGCGTGGGATCGGCTCAAGTGAAAGTTTTGGGGTCCCTTGGTACAGAGAACAATGTTAAAATACGGGCAGAGAGAGAAAGGGGGAGAGGAGATCACAAGAAACACCCCCCCCCCCTCCGTGTTACAACACTGGCATTTACCCGAGCGTTCTTTGAGACCCGAATAGGGGTCTTGCCAAGGCAGGAACGGCAGCCAAGCAGGTGGCTGCATCCTGAGGAGCAGCAACGACATGGGTACCAAGACGGGTGTGGTTGAAGGTAACTGAGGCATCTACGGAATCTACAAGATGCTTATGAAGGGAAAAATTGTCAGGAGTTGAATGTAAAGGATGGAGGTCAAAGTACTTAGTCCATGTAGCAGGACCAAACAAAGCATGGTACGAATTAGTATGGGAAGGGAGCATACGAGAGTAGACGTGGCGGGGACGGCGATGAGAACCTTTAGAGAGAGATGGGTCAAAAGGCGCAGTAGTCACAATAAGATGAAGCCACGCAAGGGGACGAGGCGGTTACCACAGCAGGCTTGGGGCTCGACCCAACCACAGAGGAGGGAGGGGAGCAGGAAGGAAGAGTCCGGTCTGGGCCTAAACCGGGCCCTGTAGCGGGGGCTACAGATCCTGGTCTTCCAGGACGGTCCGACTCAGGGGCCTGGTCACCCACCCCATGAGCCTGGGTAAGAGAAGTCGTGTCGTCATCCATGCAGCAAACAATATCAAAAGTTTGGGACCTGGAACCAAGAGATACCACCTACCAGGGCAGACAGGGAGACTGAGCGCGGGCCAGTGCAGGAAGGGTGCGTTGTCCCCAGCGGTGCTCCCCCTTTTCAACAGGGGAGTCCTACTACATCGTCCATTCTCCCACACTGGTGCTAAGACCCCATTCCCCCTATCGCCCCAGCCTGGACACCCAACCATCCACTCAGGGCGGCCCCTCACAGGCGACCCCTCCAGCGAGTGGTCCGATGGCTCATAAGGCCCCTACGTGGTGCCCTTCAGCACGTCCACCACCCAAAAAGGGGCAGGAGAGGGGGCAAAGGCAACCTACACTGGTCACAGGGAGGTGTACATGAGCCCCTCACCACGGCAAGGAGGCACCACGTTGGGGTTAAAAGGGGGCAGTACCAGTTGTCTTGTACTCCAGAAATTATGGAACTTGACAGTAATAATAAGTTTTTAAACTCAAATATACTTTTATTGTTTATTATCAAGACAAGTTGAGGTACACAACTGTTATCAATCAAACCTTAATGTGTATACAAATCATGGAACACATTCTTAAGGAAAAGAACATCAATTGTGATACAGAAATCACAATATCATGATACATTTAATGAACAAATCCACAAAGGCTGTACTGAGGGTTCGAACTTGTGTCCGGGCTAAGATGCACGCTAAGGTCCGACTAAGGCGCTTTCGGGATCATCCAGCACGTAAATCAGTACAGCCACGATGGGTCGCACCGCTGCTGCCAGATCACTTCGCCGCCACACCCACACAAGCAACGCCATATTCAAGTGGTGTTCCTGCCAAAGAAAAAAAAAAGATTCTCTATAATATTCTCTCTACTCCGAGTAAATACCTAACCTGTCCTCCAATAAAGAGCATCACTTTTTGCTCATATGCATCACACAAGGCTAAAAAATTTACAAGAAAATGAAAGTGACTCAAGAAAGTGATGTACTGTCCCATTCTGTTTTGGAGCCTCTGGTAGGGTAGGAGAGACTACTTTAAATTGACCGTTTTCTTGACATTGTGAAACCTTTGGAGGATGGCCTGAAACACCGTCCATCCCCTGAAACCGGGTAATGATGATCACTGTTATTTATTACCCGAGGCAAACTTACATTACTCTATAGTGTGCCCAAAGCATGGGTTTTGGGCACCTGTGTTATGAACCAAAATTCCTCGCCCGAGCACAAAGCAGTGAAGTCCACGCCATCTGTGAGTCCGCTCCCGAAAATCCCACATGGACAATGCCATCTAGTGATGACGAGAGATGCCGGCAATAAGCGCTATATGCCTGTCCTAGTCGGCTCGTGACGTAGCTACTGCTGACCTCCAGTGAGGTGGCGCTTAGACAGTGAACGCAATCTATGGAGCAAATAGGCTGACGTTTGTATTTAAGCTAGTAAGTGATGTTTCCTAGTGATCCCATGTAGTGTCCCCAGTACTGATGACGTGTCTGCTTTCAGAGTCAACCTAGGATGGCTGTGAGGTACGTTGAATCAGTCTACCCAAGGCAGCCAAGGTCTCTTCACCCAGTCTGCTTTGTAGAAGCTGTGAGCCACCCCCGGACGAACTCTGCTGAGTGTGTGATAGCCTGCCTGAGGAGTGGCAGTGACGGAATTCGCTGTCTCCGGGGCTGGCTGGTGGAAGAGACCACCCACTGCGGTGCCGACCGAGGAGAGTGACCAGCGAGTCACACGAGGCTCCTGCCTAGGGCTCGCAACCTTAGTATTAGTCGTGGAGTGGCCTAACAGCGAGGCTGACTAGTACCTGCCAGCTACAGGCTGGACTGTGGTTGTAGGCCATCACGACGAGGCACCCAGTGGGATTGTAATTTGGCTGGCATGTGGCCAGGGTAGATTCATCGTGGGTTCTGGGCCATGGAAGAGAAAACCAGGAAAGGCTACCCAGAGTGAGCATCGCCAAGTATCCAGTGTCTTCAGAGGAAGACGAAGATGTAAATACTGTGTAGTAATAATTCCCTTTTGTGACTTTAATTTACATATGGTAGTGGGAAAGGAATATATATAATTAAGTATACTTGTGTATTTAATGTACCTCCCCCATTGATTTTACTTGCGTTACGGAGCTCACCCCTTGAAAGCCTCTACTAACTTAGGGCCGGATACCCAAAAAACTAGTACCATCAGAAAAGAACCCGGTTGCGTCCCAATAGGGCCGTAAAAACGTGCTCTTAACAAATGAATCAAATTACATCCAAAAGATCTATTTGGTCTCAAGTCTAGCACACAATTTTGTAAATGAACTCCACAACTCACCAGCTTGTACCATGTAAGGTAGACAACAACAACAGTTATGGTAAATAGACACTCATCTTGACAATGTCCAAAATGAGCTCATATTCTAGTGTAAAAGTCAAATGTGAAGTAAAGTGTACCTCTAGCACACCCTAACAAACTGTTTTTAATTAAAAATAATTTTAAACACAACAAAACTTTTGGCTACACTGACACCACAACCGTTACTCACCAGACTAATCAGACACATTACAATCTCAGATTCTACACACTCACACTGTAAGCTCATTGAAGTGCAAACTAACATTAATAACAGTAGTAAGTCCAAGAGAAACCAACAAGCTAGAAGGCTTATTCAATCAATTCAATTTCAACAATAAGAGGATCGACTGGGAAGAAATAAATATAGACCTTGGAAACATTCATTAGGAAACCATCTTAAGCGACAAAACTCTCACACAGGGAATAGCTCCACAGACAGCTGAAACCTACTAGATCTGCTTAGAGCACATGCCTGTGAGGAGGGTCAGAAAGAGGACAACTCTAGAAAGAGAACACGCAGACGACTGTACAGAAGGAAAAAATAACGGAAATTGCTTAAACAGACACAACTGTCTTTAGAAAGTAAAATAAATCTAAACAGAGAGATCGAAGAAATAATTCTATGAATAGAGCAGACGTTGAAGTGATCATATTAGTGAGGGAAACAGATAACAGACTGAACAAAAACCATCTAATTATCGCAGGGGACTTTAATATTGATCTCTGCGAGCCTGAGGACCCTCCTGCTGCTAGTTTCCTCCTTTGTATGAATTCCTGCTTCCTCATACCCTTAATCACTAGACCTACTAGAATCACTGATAGTACTGCCACGGCTCTTGATCACATCTGGACCAACATAACCTCTCCGCTTACTTCAGGGATAATCATCGATAGCACTACAGACCATTACCCCACATTTCTCCTAACATTAACAAACCACCTCTAGAGACAAGGGAGATAAGCTTTAGGCTGCACAAAATACCTGCCATGGGCAATTTTACAGCTGCTGCTGCTAATGTCAACTGGGAGACTGAATTAGGTAACACAGGGGACATCAACCTAGCAGTGCAATCTTTTCTTCAAAAAACTCTCAGCCTTTATAACATCCACTGTCCTATGCTAATGAAACAAGTCACAACTAAAAGACTAAACAATCCTTGGCTTACAAAGAGAATACTTAAATCTATTAATAAAAACATGACCTTGAGAAGAAGTATAGGTTAGGAATCATCTCCAAAAATTTGTCAAAGAATTACTCATCATTGCTATTTAAAATAATTAGAAGAGCCAAAATTAAATACTATGAAGATAAATTTACCCAAACAAACAGCAACATTAAGAAAACATGGAGCACAATTTCACAAATATTGGGATCAAAGAAGACTTTAAATAACAAACCAATACTTCTGTCCAATAACGATGGTCAGCTTACAGCCTCTGATACTGCTATTGAGTTCAATAGGCTCTTCACTTCCATTCCATTCTCTTCCTTGCAAATGATATTCCATCTTCCAGTACTGATGTTAAGGACGATCTTACAGGTAAGTATCCACAGTCTCTGTACTTAACGCCTGCAAATTCCGCTGATGTTAACGAGATAATCCTTTTGCTTAAAACCAAATCAAATCTTGAGAAGATACCAACTTTAATTTACAAAAAAAACTCCAGATCTTTAGCTCCTGCTATTGCATTGCTCTTCAACAAGTCACTTGAACTCCAAACCTTTCCAGATATTCTAAAAAAAGCGAGAGTAACCCCTGTCTACAAATGTGGTGATCTCACTGATGTTAACAACTACAGACCTGTATCAATCCTGCCATACTTGTCAAAAATATTTGAAAAACTCACCTACACGCAGCTTTACTCTTATCTAGCCAAACACAATATACTTAGCTCTTGTCAATAAGGCTTCAGTCCCAAAGAAAGTACTAACGAAGCAATTATTAGTATGATTAACTTGATACATGCAGCTCTTGATAAAAATGAGTTCTCTGTTGGGTTATTTGTGAACCTGCGTAAGGCTTTTGACATTGTCAACCACCAAAACCTTCTTCGTAAAATACATCATTATGGAGTCAGAGGTCACTCCCTGCAATACCTCAAATCTTACCTTACTGACAGGCTCCAGTATGTTTCTGTGAATAATTCAATTTCTCCCACCCTACCCATCAACATTGGTGTTCCTCAGGGCAGCATACTTGGCCCTCTCCTCTTTCTCATCTACATTAATGACCTTCCAAATGCCTCCCAACACCTCAAACCAATTCTATTTACTGACGACACAACTTTCATTTACTCCAGTCATGACCCCCTTGCTCTAAATGTCACAGTGAATACTGAGCTAAATAAAGTCCATCTTTGGCTAACTGCCAACAAACTCATCCTCATAATTGACAAAACTTTCTATATTTTGTTTGGCAATAAATCCTCAAATCAAATAAATCTCAGGATAAATAATACCAAAATTTGCAACAAAATAGATGGCAAATTCCTTGGCATTCTCATTGTCCACGAGCTGAATTTCCAGGGACACATTCTAAATATATAAAAAAAGTTTCAAAAACTGTTGGCATTCTTTCTAAGATCAGATATTATGTACCTCGCCCTGCCCTGGTGACGCTCTATTACTCCCTCATCTATCCTTATCTCAACTATGGTATTTGTGCTTGGGGTTATACTACCCAAAATCCTTTACATCCTCTAATTACTCAACACAAAGTTGCTATTAGGACAATATCCAACTCTGGCCCCAGACATCACTCGGTACCTCTACTCAAATCTCTGAATATGTTAGATATTAAGTCACTGCACATCCTCTCATGTGTATTATATATATATATAAAATGTTGAACTGTAATGCCAATTCTGACCTTAAAAGCTTCATTGAAGGTTGTAACAGAACCCATGAGCTCCACACCAGAAACAAATACCTTTTTGATATTCCAAGAGTATGACTTAATCAAACTAGAAATGCCATCTGCAGACTTTGACCCATCTGTGAAGTCGGAAATGGAGCGCGAGTGTGATGAAAAGTGTGCAAGGAAAAGTACGACATAAGTGAAAGTGAGGAGGGTGTTGTAGGGATTGCACAATGTAGCGAAGACAGTAGCGATCACAGCGATCCTGTAGAGACAGGATGCCTGTTTCGACATACAGGCTTAGGGTAGGAGTCGAACGCAAGGCACCAGGGCTGAAGAATAACCCAGTATGGTCCAGAGCATCAAGACAGCAAAGAGTAAAATGAGAGGCAGATGAGTAAGCACGACAACCATAATTGAGTTTAGACAGTACTGCCATAGAACCGCAATGAGTCAGGGCAGACTGGAGTTTGGAAAGAGAGAAAGGATCATTATAGAGAAGCTGGAGATGCATGTGAAAATCTATGGAACAAGATTCATGAAGGTGCTTACGAATAAGGAAAGATGGAGGAAGACTAGAACTGGAGCTAAGAGTCGAAAAACGGGGAACCCAGTTCGGTGGCAACCGACACTGGATCCACCACAATAGAACCACGGAAGTGAAGGACTGGCGAGATATCTGGAACAAACTTACCCGATATCTTACAGATTTTCTTCCTGATCTGGGGCAGAGGAATATCAGTCGTAATTGTGGAGACAAAAGATTTCAAACTCACACGTTTAGCCGTATGGACCGCACTCGCCTTGTGAAACGAAAGAAAACAAACAACCATCAATCTGCATCTGTCTTTCTTCTATGCTGCGCTCTTACAGCAGACAGCCGAAACACAGCCTGCAGTCCACCAGGGAACGCACTTCCACATGCCTCGCGAGGTAGCATGTAGGGTGAATAGATTCCAGTTAGCCTTGGCAAACTGCCAGCTAGGGGCAGAGACGGAAGGGTGAAAAGAGAAAAAGGTGACAAGAATGGGGAAATGGTTACCGTTATGGAGGTCACGAAGAACCCGCCATGTGAAATCTAAATAAAGAGAACAGGGGCAGGAGAGAAAGATCAAGACAGGAGACGGCGCAAGAGCAGGTGTCAACATAGGTGAGTTCACCAGAATTCAGAAGAGACAGAGAAGAACAGAGGACGAACCCTTCGGGAAGGCGGCCCCGTGTGCAGAACATCACCCCAGAGAGTATGCCGACAGGTAAAATCACCCAACAGGAGCATAGGCTCTGGTAAAGAGTCCAATAGGTGTTTAAGACCAGGAAGAGAAAGTGGGAAATTTGGGGGGAGATAAATGGAACAGACTGTATACCAATTACTCAAAAGATATGGGCGACAGAACACTCAATGTGCAACTGGAAAAGTATGGGGACGAAGGTAATATCAGTACGAATCAAAAGAGCAGTAGTGTTATGGGCCCTAGCAAAAAATGGAGGGGGGGAAGAGAATGGTGTAACCACGGAAGTGACCAGGACAAGTGCCAAGCATCAGCTCCTGGAGACAGACACAAAGCAGTGAAAACTGTGATATCCGAAGCTGGAATTCATAGAAGTTGGCATAAAATACACGAATATTCAAATGAAGAATAAACATTGCCAAAAATAGAGAGAATAGAAATAGAGAACACGGGTCAAACAAAGGCAAATTAAAACAATATACTAAGTAAGATCAGGATCAGTGAAATTGGGGTTATGGGGCATAGATAAATCTAGCAAGAACAGGTAAATCTATCAAGAACAGGTAAATCTAGCAAGAACAATGTAGTCAAGGTAGTGGTAGGATGAACCAGAGGTGGACTGACAGGGTCCAGAGCAGGAGGCATTGGAGAAGTGCGGTCAAGGCAATCAGGGAGAGGAGTCTCCCTGAGTCGGAGTCGGAAGGTGAGGAAGAGATTGATGCCTTCTTACCTGCTGGGGAGGAAGAAGAGGAGCCAGGCTTATGTTTCTGATATAGACAGGTGTACCAGCAGCATCGCACTGGGCGACAGCCGTTGCAGTCTCAACAGGAGAAGGAGAACAGGAGCAGTCAATATGAAGATTGCTGGGAGGAGGGACAACGACCTGGATGGACAGGCGGTGTGGAGGTCCAAAATACAAGAGGGGAGGGCCGAGAAGGAAAAGAGGGCACAGGAGACAGGGAAGACTGGGAAGGAAGGAAGGAAGGAAGGAAGGAAGGAAGGAAGGAAGGAAGGAAGGAAGGAAGGAAGGAAGGAAGGAAGGAAGGAAGGGAAGGAAGGAAGGAAGGGAAGGAAGGGAAGGAAGGGAAGGAAGGGAGGAAGGGAGGAAGGGAAGGGAGACACCAGACAGAGAACCCAGGAGGAAGACCCTCTGGCCCAGAATTCAATAGAGCAGGTGAGGTGTTGGTGGTGTTGGTGTCCAGGTCCATGGCCCAGAAACGGTTGCAAAACTGAGAAAGTGGGAGAGGGCGACAAGTGGAACGCAATATAGAGTATAAGACATGCCAGAGGAAGATAAAAGATGGCGTACTTGGCGTCTCACCTCAAGAAAAGATAAATGATTCTGATGTTTCAAATTGAGGATGGCTTCCTCAAATTTGTATTGCACACATGTGTGGGAGAAGGTAGGGTGGGCATCACTGCAATTGATGCAGTGAGCTTGGGAAGAAAAGCAGTCTTATAATGACCTGAGTATCCACACAAGAGGCATAGAGACACGCCACTCGTGCATTTGAAGGGACCATGCCCAAATTTCCAGCACCTATTGCAGAGGGAGGAGAACTGGGACCAGCAAGAATTACGGAAGACGGAAGGGACCTACTATCAAAAGTGATCTTCATTACGCAAAGAGACTGGCCAGGATGACCACGAGGGAGGTCGAGTAACATATCAATCTGGAGCATTGAATGGCCTTGGGTTTCAAGGATATGTTTACTATCCTTGTGGCAATCTACTGGGGCAATCCCTATATACCTACATTATATATATATATATATATATATATATATATATATATATATATATATATATATATATATATATATATATATATATATATATCGGTTCCTGTGGCCATTTTGGCCGGATATTGTGATAACTTTATCCGATCACGATTTTGGCCGTATAAGGGCGTTTTCCGGATGTTTGAATCCCGGATAATCACGGGGTTACAGTATATATATACACACACACACACAAGGAACATTGGGTTTGTTAGGGGAACATAGCATGGTGTTTACATTCTTGTAAAGCTACTAGTACATGCAGCGTTTCGAGAAGGTCCTTAATCTAACGGATAATTTTAAGTAGGTAAATTGTAGCAAAATTTTTAAATGTTGACAGATACTTTGTAAAAAAAAAAAAATGAGAGAGACTACTAGGTATATTAAAGCACATCGATAGCTCTGATTGATAGCATTGACAGCTATCACCAGTCGCTACATGGTGCGGGAGAATAGCTGTGTAAATCCTAGCATTTAACTAGGCATTTTTGGAGATCAGAACCAGGGTTTCCCAATGTAGGACAACGAGGCTAAGCAGACAGCTGCTTCCCGAGAAGGAGCTGCAAAGAAACATGTATCAGTAGGCGAGGGGATAAAAATAACAAAGGTATCCATCAAATCAACTAGGTGTTTATGGATGAATAAACCATCAGGACGAGTAGAATCAACATGACTAAGATCAAAATACTTCGTCCATGTAGCAGAACCAAATAAAGCTTGCAACATATTAGAACTGGAAGGAATCGTGTGAGTGTGACTGCGGAGGGAACAGCACCGAGCACCCCCAGTAAAAGGGAGGGGGGGGGGCCAAAGAGGCCCAGTTGTTACAATGAGAGATGGAGCCACTCCATGTGATGAGGTGGTCATCATTGGGAGCTTGGGGCTCAACCCAGCCACAGAGGTGGGAGGGGAAGCAGATAAGAGTAGTTGGGACCTGGTGGACCAAGCACTCACAAGTCAGGTAGTAGAAGAGCTCCCAGAACCCCATCAAGCAGGGAGAGTCAGGAGCTCCCTGATCTGGGACCAATGTAGTGTGGGCTACAGAGCCCAGCTTTCCATCACAGTCCGACTTGGGGGCCTGGTCTTCCACCCCTCACGTCTTAGAAGTTAAAAAGAGGGTCAGATATCAGCATATAAATGAACGAGTAAACATTTCATCAACAAACAAGGCCCCATACCCACCATGGAGCCACAATTAGAGGATAGGACACCCAACAAGACAAAGCCCCCCCCCCCAGGGGTACACTGTAGATATATGCCATACAATCGCAACCATAGGAATCATCAGTCCGTCAAGATATAATGGAAGCTCAGCACGCTATAATTGGGCTCAGCAATGAAGGAAAAGATTGACAATAAAGGTGTCCTCTTGCTCGACAATGACGAGTACCACAGTTTTACGGGTGAGAGGGTGTGCCTTCCCAAAAACCCGGTGTCTAAACAGAAGAAAACATCTGAGAGAATAATCAAGAATTGCAAAACGTCAGAAGGAAATAGCAATTAAACAGGAGAATTGGGAAGGAAAAATTAAACTTAATAGGAAAAAGTATTCAGCACAATTAGCGAAGATGGCAGCAAGAGCATTAAGCTTCAAAAAGACAGAGGACACTGTCCCAAGGAGCATCACACTCTAGCATCCGCCAACCAAGCCCCCTCATGATGGCAACGGGCTGGAAAGGGAGGGGGAGATGAGAAAGACGCGAGGGTGAAGTGATACTGCCCAGTTTAACACCAGTGTTAATAGGTAGAGTGGATGAATTGGAATCATTCACAGAGACATACTGGAGCCTGTCACTAAGGTAAGACTCTAGGTATTGGAGGGATTAACCTCTTACTCCGTAATGTTGTAATTTAAGAAAGTTAATGTGTTAACAGTGTAAAAGTCTTAATGTAGGTCAACAAATAAATGAACAGGGTACTCATTTCTTCCAAAAGCTGCATATATAAAGTTAATCATACTAATCGGTGCATGATTGGTCCTTTTTTGGGCTTGAAACAATTATGGCAAGAACTAAGTAAATTTTGTTTTGCTAAATAGGATTAAGGCTGCTTGCAGATTAACTCTTTAAAATATTTTAGACAAAATCTGCAGAGTTGATATTGGTCTATAATTGTTGACTTCAGTGAGATTGACACTTTAATGGACTAAGGTTACTCTTGCTTTTTTTCCCCTTAGAATATCAGGAAAGGTTTGGAGTTCAAATGATTTGTTGTAGAGCAATGAAATAGCTGGAGCTAAAAATCTAGAGGTTTCTTTGAAAATTAGGGTTGGTATGTGAACATATGGTATCTGTGCATGGGGTTCATTCATCCACTGCAAATTACCTGATGCTCATCACTACCCAATAAAAATCTGCTATCAGAACAATAAAATTGTCTTCAAACAACACACAGCCTCTCTGTTTAAATCCCTGAACATGCTAAATATACACTCGCTCTACACATTCTCTTGTGCTATTTACATGTACAATACCTTGTTCCTAAATGCTAATCCTGATCTGAAACTCTCAATTGATAGATTTTTTCTATCAATTGAGCAACTTTTTCTATCAACTTTTTAAACTTTTTTTTTTATAGTTTTCTATCAACTATCAAGTTTCTATCAACTTTTTCTTTGATTTCATTTATTACCTAGGTTGCCTAGCCTCGCCATACTCCCTTACTCCATTGTACCCCTGTAAGCCCCTTGTTAGCTACCTCATTTTTTTCTTTTGTTGTTCCTATTGTGTTTGTTTTATATAATATTGTTTATAAATTTTTCCCCCTTTTATAGCTTAATCCTACTTTGTAATTTGCCTTTCTTGCCATGTTTTCCTGCAACCAGCTTTTTTATGCAGACAAGTATAGACCCAGAACTAAACCTCTTATCCACTATCTATGACAATCATCACTTTAATTATCTAAATTGCAGACATTTTGCAGCACATGATGTAAACAATGTATTAACTCATAATCACAATATCTCTGTAATCAACTTGAACGTTAGATCCCTAGGTAAACACTTCGATGATGTTAGTGCCTTGATTGAAACTATTGACAACAAATTCTCTTTTATTATACTTACTGAAACATAGTTGAAAGAGGATACTACTCAACTCTTTAACATGCCTAACTACTCGGCAATTCACAACTGTCGTCAACTTCAGAGAGGTGGTAGCACTGCTCTTTACTACCACCAAGAACTAACATGCTTAAAAGAAATTAGAACTAGAGACTGCTATGGGGAGTATATCTTCGCCAGCTTCAGAGTCAAGGGTGCCGAGTCTGTCCTGTCTGTGGGTGCAGTCTATAGAATTCCTAACACTGATGTGTCCGAATTCAACTCAAACCTTAGAAATCTAATACTCGATAACAGACTGAACAAAAACCATCTAATTATCGCAGGGGACTTTAATATTGACCTCTGCCAGCCTGAACACCCTACTGCTGCTAGCTTCCTCAACTGTATGAATTCCTGCTTCCTCATACCCTTAATCACTAGACCTACTAGAATCACTGATAGCACTGCCACGACTCTAGATCACATCTGGACAAACATAACCTCTCCGCTTACTTCAGGTATAATCACCGATAGCACTACTGACCATTACCCCACATTTCTCTTAACTAGCATTAGCAAACCACCTCTAGAGTCAAGGGAGTTAAGTTTTAGGCTGCACAATGAAACTGCTATAGACAATTTTATAACTAATGCTGATAATGTCAACTGGGAGTCCGAGTTAGGTAACATAGGGGACATCAACCTAGCAGTGCAATCTTTTCTTCAAAAAACTCTTAGCCTTTATAACACCCACTGTCCTATGCTTACAAAACAAGTCACAAATAAAAGGCTTAACAATTCCTGGCTTACAAAGGGAATACTTAAATCCATTAATAAAAAACACGACCTTGAGAAGAAGTATAGGTTAGGAATTGTCTCCAAAGAATTCTCAAAGAATTACTCATTATTGCTCTCTAAGATAATTAGACGAGCCAAAACTAAATACTACGAAGATAAATTTACCCAAATAAAGAGCAACATTAAAAAAACTTGGAGTACAATTTCACAAATATTGGGATCAAAGAAGACTTTAAATAACAAACCAACGCTCCTGTCCAATAATGATGGTCAGCTTTCAGCCTCTGATACTGCTATTGAGTTCAATAGGTTCTTCTCTTCCATTGGGTCATCCCTTGCACATGATATTCCATCTTCCAGTACTGACGTTAAGGACACTCTTACAGGTAACTATCCACAGTCTCTGTACCTAAAGCCTATTAATTCCACTGATGTCAATGAGATAATCCTTTCCCTTAAAACCAAGTCTAGTGCCCTTGAGGAGATACCAACTTTAATTTACAAAAAAGCCTCCAGCTCTTTAGCCCCTGCTATTGCATTGCTCTTCAACAAGTCACTTGAACTCCAAACCTTTCCAGATATTCTAAAAAAAAGCGAGAGTAATGCCCTTCCACAAATGTGGTGATCTCACAGATGTTAACAACTTCAGACCTATATCAATCCTGCCAAACTTGTCAAAAATTTTTGAAAAACTAATCTATAAGCAGCTTTACTCTTTTCTAGCCAAACACAATATACTTAGCCCTTGCCAATATAGCTTCAGACCCAAAAAAAGCACTAACGATGTACTTATTAGTATGCTTAACTCGATTCATACAGCTCTTGATAAAAATGAGTTCCCTGTTGGGTTATTTGTGGACCTGCGTAAAGCTTTTGACACTGTCAACCACCAAAACCTTCTTCTTAAATTACATCATTATGGAGTCAGAGGACACTCCCTGCAATACCTCAAATCCTACCTTACTGACAGGCTCCAGTATGTTTCTGTGAATAATTCAATTTCTCCCACCCTACCCATCAACATTGGTGTTCCTCAGGGCAGCATACTTGGCCCTCTCCTCTTTCTCATCTACATTAATGACTTTCCAAATGCCTCCCAACACCTCAAACCAATTCTATTTGCTGACGACACAACCTTCATTTACTCCAGTCCTGACCCCCTTGCTCTAAATGCCACAGTAAATGCTGAGCTAAATAAAGTCCATCTTTGGCTAACTGCCAACAAACTCACCCTTAACATTGACAAAACTTTTTATATTCTGTTTGGCAATAAATCCTCTAATCAAATAAATCTCAAAATAAACAATACCCAAATTTGTAACAAATTAGATGGCAAATTCCTTGGCATTCTCATTGACCACAAGCTGAATTTCCAGGGACACATTCTAAATATATCAAAAAAAGTTTCAAAAACTGTTGGCATTCTTTCTAAGATCAGATATTATGTACCCCGCCCTGCCCTGGTGACTCTATTACTCCCTCATCTATCCATATCTCAACTATGGTATTTGTGCTTGGGGTTCTACTACCCAAAATCATTTACGTCCTCTAATTACTCAACACAAAGCTGCTATTAGGACAATATTCAACTCTGGCCCCAGACATCACTCAGTACCCCTACTCAAATCTCTGAATATGTTAGACATTAAGTCACTGCACATTCTCTCATGTGTATTAGCCCATCATCACACAGCAAAAATCTGCTATCAGAATAATAACTAACTCTGCTTTCAGACAACACTCAGCTCCCTTGTTTAAATCCCTAAACTTGCTAAATATTAACTCCCTCCACACATTCTCTTGTGTGAACTACATTTACAAAACCCTGTTCTTAAATGCAAACCATGCTCTGAAACTCTCCCTGGAGAGATGTAATAGGACCCATTATCACCACACCAGAAATAAATATCTCTTTGATATCCCCAGGGTCAAACTTAATCTGTGTAAACACTCTATGCAAATTAAGGGACCTAGTCTATGGAACTCACTCCCTAGTGAATTGAAAAACGGTAAAGCTTTTGCCTTATTTAAAAACAAAACCAAAAAGTACCTAACTTCATCTTCTTAGTTTCCTTCACTGAGCTTTAAATTTGCTCTGTACCTAGTGTTACCCAATCTCCTAATTTTTATGTAATATCAAACAACCTTATCATTGTGTTCATTGCTGTCTTCCTTTATGTGCTAGCCATATGCTGTATTGTGACTACCAATTTTTGTCAACTACCATTCAAGCTGTCACTGCAATCAATCTTAGCTACCTATGTGCTTTATGTGCTTTATATGTCATCTATACCTCAACTATGGTATTTGTGCTTGGGGTTCTACTACCCAAAATCATTTACGTCCTCTAATTACCCAACACAAAGCTGCTATTAGGACAATATCCAACTCTGGCCCCAGACATCACTCGGTACCCTTACTCAAATCTCTGAATATGTTAGATATTAAGTCACTGCACATTCTCTCTTGTGTATTATACATATATAAAACGCTGAACTGTAATGCCAATCCTGACCTCAAAAGCTTCATTGAAGGTTGTAACAGAACCCATGAGCACCACACCAGAAATAAATACAGTTTTGATATTCCTAGAGTAGGACTTAATCAAACTAGAAATGCTCTACAAATCAAGGGACCCAGAATGTGGAATGACCTTCCCAACCATGTTAAAGACTGTACCTCTCTCAACCAGTTTAAGATAAAAACTAAACACTACCTAATCAATTCCCTGTAACCTACCTCACTCCTCTATTGTCAACCCATGTCTGTTATTTTTTTTTTTTTAATCAACACTGTTTGTCAACCTATTGTATTTGTGCTGCTTTTTCAGTCATGTTCCCCCTTTTTTTTTATCTTTATTTGTATTTGTTCTCAACACTTTTTATTCTTTATGCTCAATTAGTATTAAGTTCTAGATATTAATGTTTTTCTTGCCCGAAACGCATTGCGTAATAGTGGCTTTAGGCATTGTATGTACTAGCTCTATCTATATATCAATCCATTAATGTAACATCACTTGTATGTATGTACCTTACCTGAATAAACATATTTATTTATTTATTTATTTATTTAATATACTGTACCTACAATTTTCTCTCATCTTTTTTTCATTTCATGTAACTGTTATCATTTTTTTGTCTATAAATTTTGCAAGTATTTACCTCCTTAAAATTTTCTTAGATTAAGGACCTGCCCGAAATGCTGCGCGTGCTAGTGGCTTTACAAGACTGTAATTACCATACCTGTATTTGTATCCTCACATTCCTTATGTACGTTCTTGTATATGCATAAATAAATAAATAAATAAATAAATATTATACATATATAAAACGCTAAATTGTAATGCCAATCCTGACCTCAAAAGCTTCATAGAAGGTTGTAACAGAACCCATGAGCACCACACCAGAAATAAATACAGTTTTGATATTCCTAGAGCACGACTTAATCAAACTAGAAATGCTCTACAAATCATGGGACCCAGATTGTGGAATGACCTTCCCAACCATGTTAAAGACGGTACCTCTCTCAACCAGTTTAAGATAAAAACGAAGCTATACCTAATAAATTCCCTGTAACCTACCTTACCCCTCTATTGTCAACCAATGTCTGTTTTTTTTTTAAAGAGCTCTGTTTGTCAATAGAATTGTATTTGTGCTGCTTTTTCAGCTATGTTTTCAATCCATGTTTTCATTTTACTCTTTATGCTCATTTAGTATTAAGTTTTAGTCATTTAAGTTTTTCATGCCCAAAACGCTTTGCGTAATAGTAGCTTTAGGCATTGTTTGTACTAGCCCTATCTATAAATCCATCACTCTTTGTAAAATCTCTTGTATGTATGTACCTTACCTAAATAAACATTTGATTTGATTTGCTTTGATTTGATTAGATGTAATAGAACCCACGAGCACCACAACATAAATAAATATCTGTTTGATATAAATTGACAGTCATGCTAATATAATTGCCAGTAAGGTTTATGTAATTCACAATCATCTTAATTAATATAATTGGCAGTTTGGATAATATAATTGACAGAGGATTATACGAATCAGGATAATATTATTGCTAATCGAGCAAATATAACTTTGAATCAGGCTTTTTCACCCACAGGGTTATTGATCGATGGAACTGACTACCTGCCAACGCCATAACTGCCAAAATGTGCTGAATTTCAAAATATACCTGGAGAAAATCAAGGAAAATTGAGGGGGTAAGGGAACCTTCAACAAGCTGCCAGCTTCCCGTTTTTATCGAGGCCACTAGGGTAAGTGGCCCTCAGGTAAATCGGGTAAAATATTATTCCAAGACAATTACAGCATAACTGATAAAGTTAGGCCAGAGTAATATAAATTTCTGGTAAATTTAGAAAGATGTAAATTTCTAGAGTAATATAAATTTAAATTTCATATTAACTTGACTGACAGTTATAAATGCCAATCTGCCTTCAATAAACTCTTCGGTGAAATATTTATAATCAAGAGTATTATTCATAAATATGCCAAAACAAAAAACCAGCGTTGAATGTAATGAAACGCCATTTTCTGGGTGAGCCCCGGAGGCTCCCTGGAGCTTATCGGGCTAATGTGTGTTATGTTAGACCGGGACATTAGCTAAGGAGTTCAGACCTACCAGGGACCAGCGCCAGAACCTGGCCCCTTCAAAGAGGTTTCAGGGAGCAATGGCCCTGGAAAACCCCATATGGTTGGGGGTTTTCCTTATCTGCCATCGACCGGGGTTAGGCACCCAGAAAGGTAGGCGTAACAAAACAAACCCCACATGGTAAGAAACTACAACAAAAACCGAACAGAGAGGTAGAAAACTCCCTACAATCCCAAGGAAACAAGCAAACAAGCAAACATCACACTTTACTGCCGCGCCGATCGTCCGCGCAGCCCTCCCCACCCCGGGAGGGGGAGGGGGGAGCCCCGGACCTACCGCGCCGGCTGCCAAGCTCCAGTTCGGAAGCTAAGCTTCAACCAACGCGAAAAAACCGCCGACCGGTGGGAGGGAGGGTTTCCAGGGAGCCTCCGGGGCTCACCCAGAAAATGGCGTTTCATTACATTCAACGCTGGTTTTCTGTGGGGAGCCCCTACGGCTCCCTGGAGCTTCATACCCAAAGAGAAGGAAAAGAAAGGGCTAACCCGGGAGGCGGCCGCCACAAACTCTGCAACGCAAAGCCAAGACAAACCGGTCGCAAACCTGCGACCCAAGGCAACAAGAACGCCCAAGAACAGACGCACACATGGATGGGCGGCCAAAAACCTGTGCGACCCACAATACCCTGCGCCCGAAATGAGCCCGAGACGTCACCAACACAGCAGCAATTGCTGTAAACGTCTGAACAGCACGGGCGCAAAGACAGACCGCAGTAAGAAGGAAAACACTGCGGACGACCCGGGAGACCCCAGCCCTGAAAACAGGGAACGAAAGAACCGGATCAACCACAGCGCATCCCCAGGCACGGTACGCCGGCAACAGCAAAAAGCACAACTGGACAACACAGGACGCACCCCCCGGCCAAACCAAACAAGTACCAATACCCCAAGAACCCCTCCGGAAAGCAGCCGTCTCGACCGTCGCCAGGACAGAGAAAGGCTGCACACCAATAAAGCTACCACCAGTACCAAAGAGGAGGAAACTGAAACCGAAGGGGCTACCACAAACTGAGGGGAAGAGAAGAAGGCACCCTGAACAAGGACCAGGATGGCTCAGGCGACTCATGAGCAGGCCGGAGGGGAAACAAAACGCGAGAAGACGTAATAAACGTCATACAGTCTCCAAGACGAAGCTCGCAGGTGGGACACCGTCAACAAAACCACCTGAACACCATAGAGATGGCGATACCTGCGTCAAAATACCAGACGCGAAGAGCCAAAGAGAAGGCCGAACCAGTCACGGACAGGACCGATTCGGCCTGCTGAAAGAGGCGAAGCCTCAGGAAAAACGCCCCGGGTACGGACACCTATCAAGCAGCGTCTGAAAAGAAGGCCGGGCCGGCCACAGTGGAACCATAAGGACTGTTCTCGTGGGAATGGGCTGCAACTGAGCCAGAACCCGAAGCAACAGCTGGACCGGGAGAAGAGGTACAGGTACCCCCCACCTCGACCAGGCCTGCCGAAAGCCTCCACCGTGAAGTCCTCGCAGGTGGGAAGGGCGCCACAAAACGGGCGACGCCTAGACCACGCCGACCCGAAGACGTCCATGGCCAGGAGTCCATAAGCCCAACAGAGCCAACAAAACGAATCGGCGACGACTGGCCAACCCACGAAGAGGAATGAACCGAGACAGCTGTCCACCAGGACGCAGGACACACCCCGGACACGAACCACACGGTTAACCAAACCCCCTGTGGTTCCGGCAAGAACCACCAGAGAACAGTCCAAACAGAGCTGAACGGTAGAGTACCAAGTGACCCAAACCCTCCGAAGCGCAAACCAGACAGCCATGAACACCTGAACCGGGCTGTGAGCCCGACGGACAGACAGACTCCATCAACCTCGGCCGACCTGGTGAGCACTGGTCACAAAGCCCCAGCCGAGAGACGACCCGTCCGTGAACACATCGAGCGAAGGCTCGGGGAGCCGCCAAGGCACGGAACCCCGAAAACCCCAAAGAGGAAGCTGGTGACGCAGCACCAACACCAGATCCCCAGAGGAACCCAAGGAATGCAAGAGGCGGAAGTGGAGTCTCCGTAGGAACCCACCGACTCCGGAGCCAAACCCAACTCCGCGGGCAGACAAGCACGCCGAAGTGCAAACTCCCGCACAACCGCCCAAGCAACCGCTGAGCAACCCGGGACCCCCTCCCGAACAGCCAAAGGCGGGACCACAGCCACAGTAACACTTCTGGAGGGAAGACAATGAGGGGCCCAAGAGCCTGAAACAAGGCCCAGGTCCGAACCCGGGACGGAAACAGAAGGTAAAACCTCCAGATCACCAGGAAACCAAACCCAGCGATCTGGAAAGAACCATCCCCCGGCGAGCAGACAAGCGGACTGACTGGGAGCCCACTCCAGCCAGTCGTCGAGGTAGGCCAGACACCGAATCTCAGACGCAGACAGGGCACTAAGATCCGGTAAAGATGCAAAGAGTATACAAAGTGCCCTTCACAAAATAGGGAATGCAAGAAAAACAGCAAACCTGAAGCCCCACCACCAAAGCATTGTATGACAATCATTATATGACAATATGACAATTATAATCAAAGCATTATATGACAAAGAGTGCTGGGAAGACGGGACACCACGAGAGTAGCTCTCATCCTGTAACTACACTTAGGTAAGTACACAGAGGTAATTACCAACCGTGCTAGCCCCAGAAAAACTGGAGAGGAACGTGCCAAGAAGTGACCTGGAGGTCCAGGTCCACCATCCAAGCACCCGGCCCTAACAGAATCCGAACAGGAGACAACAGTCCTCCGAGCAGGGCAGAGGATCCAGGGCGCAGACGGAAGTAGTCCAGAAGAACTGCAGACTGGAAAAGCTCATGACTGCAAAGAGCAGACGGGAAGCCCAGAAGGATGGGGCGGAGCGACCACGCCCCACGCACTCACGAAGAGGAAATGACGAAGCGCAGGGAAGAAGCCCACCCCGCCAGCTCTGAACCCCCCCCAAGGGGGAGAAGCCGTCCTCCGACGCCAGCAGAGGCCGGAAGACAACCCAAAGCGCCCACCAACAGCGGGACCAAGCGAGAGGCAACAGAGCAAGCTGCTCCCCCAGCGCCCAGGCAACAGAGAAGGGAACAGAACCCCTTCAGAAAGAAAAAGTACACTACCGAAGTCATGAGGAGAGACTACGGGAATGAAACCACACTGCGCTGGAAGAGGAAGTGAGGGGAGACCTGATCACCACATACAAGATACCCAAGGGAATCGACAGGGTTGAGAAGGACAGGATATGTAACACAAGGGGCACACGCACTAGGGGACACAGGTGGAAACTGAGTACCCAAAAGAGCCACAGATAGAATTAGTTTTTTTTTTTTTTTTTTTTTTTTTTTTTTTTTTTTTTGAGTGTCAGAATGGGAACGGGAAAGCACTAAGAAGTAATGTAGCGACTCCTCACACAAGTAACGAGGCTGACCCCCATACAATGTCACATGTAGACATGACAGAGCCCAAGAGGCACAGGAACCAATACACCTGTTGACGGACGGTTGAGAGGCAGGGCCAAGGAGCCAGAGCTCAACCCCCACAAGCACAACTAGGTGAGGACATGTATCGTAAAAGCACAAGCCGCCGACTAGTGGCAAAGAGCACTACGCCGGCCAGGCAAAGAAGGCACAAAACTGCATCAAAAGGCCCACCTCGACAGCAAAACCACAAAGTCCCAGCACAACCACAACATGTGCCAAGACCCAAAAAGCTCAGTCTGCAAGCCAGGAAGACCCCGGAACCCCAAAAGGCAGAACCGGGTCACACGAGGAAACAAAGTCCCCTGAACCCACAAAAGGGGGCCCAAGAGGAAGAAACCTCCAGAACGAAACCAAGGAACCCAAAGGAACCCAGAATCGAACCAGGGGGAGCCCAAACCACCACATTTGCCGGCGGAGAACACCACTAAAAGGCAAAGCACAGACCCCCGCAGAACGCCCTGGGAAAACGGTCCCAACAGACCGAAAACCGAGGGGCAAGGTGTGGGAGCAAGCATACCAGCCAGGGGCACTGAGCCTAAACCCAGAGGCTCAGACCCAAAATCAACACCCAAACGTTCCCAGAGGAACAGGCAACGGCAAGAAAACACCAGAAAAAACAAAGAAACGACAACAGGAGAACAAAAACCCTGCAAATTTTTTGAAAACTCACCAGAGACACTCGCTTGCACACCCAGACGCATGTAAACAAACCGCAACGCCGCCCTGGTGGCCACGCCGGGAAACCGGCAGACGAAAATGGCCGCCAGCAGGGGCTGTGACTGACGCTAAATACACAAAAACACGCCAGCAATTGTGGGAAGCTAGCAGACTGGAAGGGCGAAAACGACGCCCAACAGCAGAAAAACCCCTGAAGGGGCAAAACCGCCCCAGAACTGCTAGTAGGCATCCCCCACAGCCCCGGGAACCAACAACAGAGGCCCCGGGGCAGAGCCGTCCTCCAAGCCCTCCGCCCTGAAAGAAAAGCAAGAGCCCATGGGAAAGGCAACAAGAAAGGGCCGCTGGTAAGACCCAGAAGCCTTGGCAGGAGGCACAGGCTCAAACCTCCGTCCCCAACCCGAACGGGGCATCCCCCGAAAACCGCCCGAGTCTCTGCCGCAACTGAACCCCGCCCCGACCCAGAAACACGCAGACGGTCCTGAGCCGGGAACATGGAGAGAAAGGGGCGAGCAGCACCTAACCAAACGGGGCGGCCACGGGGCATTCGAGTGGGAAACCAACCTAGCATGTTGCAGCAACCTAACCTAGCTTGCAACACGGATGCCGCCTGTACTCTGAACAGTAATAACAACAGGAGAGTACTGGAGAACAAGCAGAGAATCACTCGCAAGACTCCGGGTCAAGGTGTCAGTGACCCAACAGGCAGCATGACGGAGGTAAAAATGGCGACTGTCACCCGGAGACAAGGGAACAGCAACCAACGATCCCGTTCAAGACGGGTTGGAACCCGGAAGACACATTCAATGGTCCCCCGAGCCCAGACAGGGGTTTCCAGGGCCCGTAGGGTAACAACTACGGGAAGCCCGGGCAAGGTGTTGCTAACCGGTTAAGAAACCCAAACATAACAAGAGGGTAGATTATAGCACTGAAAACCCCTGAGACGTGTACAAGCACGGGGGCCTAGCAGAGGGCCGCCAAACACTACCAGTGGAACTATAACCACCTTAGGCAGACCCCCACCAGGCAAGAAAATGAAAAACAAAAGAAAAACCCCGCAAAAGTACACCGTCTCCAGAGGCAACAGAAACCGGCCGCCGCTTAGGTGGCAGGCTGCGCAACACCTTGACGCCCTAACCAGCACAATACCAATCCCTACCCAGGGCCAAACAAGGGCCCCAAGCCCCAGCTGGCCCCAAGGGCGAGGCAAATGCCGAGCAGCAAGAACCTCTACGGGAATGGTTCCCGAACGCCCCAGGGAAGATAACCCTGTAACGCAAGGGCAGTACTCACAGGGCGCTTAGGGAAGTCAGCCACTAAGCACATGCAGCCCCGGCACTGATGAAGTACTCCTGGCCACCGCACACCACAACACACGGCAGTGAACGCCACACAAGGCAAACACCGCCTAGGAAACTGAGGCCAGAGAAGCGTCAATCCCGGTTGACATTAGCGAACGAACTGGAGCTTGGCAGCCGGCGCGGTAGGTCCGGGGCTCCCCCCTCCCCCTCCCGGGGTGGGGAGGGCTGCGCGGACGATCGGCGCGGCAGTAAAGTGTGATGTTTGCTTGTTTGCTTGTTTCCTTGGGATTGTAGGGAGTTTTCTACCTCTCTGTTCGGTTTTTGTTGTAGTTTCTTACCATGTGGGGTTTGTTTTGTTACGCCTACCTTTCTGGGTGCCTAACCCCGGTCGATGGCAGATAAGGAAAACCCCCAACCATATGGGGTTTTCCAGGGCCATTGCTCCCTGAAACCTCTCTGAAGGGGCCAGGTTCTGGCGCTGGTCCCTGGTAGGTCTGAACTCCTTAGCTAATGTCCCGGTCTAACATAACACACATTAGCCCGATAAGCTCCAGGGAGCCGTAGGGGCTCCCCACAGAAAATATAAAATAGACATCAGTTTGCATATGAATCTGATGAGAAAAATTCCTTGATTAACCTACATTTCCCTATCAATCAAATGGTCTCATCTTAAGTACGTCTCAGACTGTCTTCTTCACCAGCACCAATGCTAAATAATATTACAACAATAATGTCCATAACTTAGCTACAGAGTATATTACATTTTAAATAAATTTTCACAGAGAAGAAAAACAGAAAGCACAATATTATTTACATAAATATGAAGAAAAACATTTAATGCTTTGATTTATCTTTGCTAAACTAAAGAGATATTTCTATACTTATAAGCAATTTTGAATTTTCCTATAGTGACAGCTTCTCTAGTTCTTGCTTGGTCATCTAACTTTCATAAAAGAACAATATAATAAAATATCTTGATCTTTACCTTTCATGGTGAAGTGTATTTCTCAAACAAAATAGAATTACCTTTGAAGAACATCCAACTGACATTGTGATAGCACACTGTTAGATTAAAGTTAAGTTAATATACCTATATGTGCCTCATTATCCTTCAACATTCTCTTAATTACCTTCCACACACTAAGTGTTTAGCCTATTATCTGTATGTATCATTTTGTGCCTCTTCATATCACTAAGACGACTGAATCTCTTCCCACACTCTGGACACTCGTGAGGCTTGTCACCTGAATGCACTAACATGTGAGTCTTCATACTTCCAAGACAACTGAATCTCTTCCCACACTCTGGACACTCATGAGGCTTGTCACCTGAATGCACTAACATGTGCCTTATTATAGTTCCACGTTCTCTAAATTTTTTGCCACACTCAGCACATTGAAAAGGTCTCTTATCCGCATGCACCATCCTGTGAGTCTTCATACTTCCATGCTGACTGAATCTCTTCCCACACTCTGGACATTCATGAGGTTTGTCACCTGAATGCACTAACATGTGAGTCGTCATACTTCCAAGACGACTGAATTTCTTCCCACACTCTGGACACTCGTGAGGCTTGTCACCTGAATGCACTAACATGTGAGTCTTCATATTTCCACGCTCACTGAATCTTTTCCCACACTCTGGACACTCGTGAGGCTTGTCACCTGAATGTACTAACATGTGAGTCGTCATATTTCCACGATGACTGAATCTCTTCCCACACTCTGGACATTCATGAGGTTTGTCACCTGAATGCACTAACATGTGAGTCTTCATATTTCCAAGACGACTGAATCTCTTCCCACACTCTGGACACTCGTGAGGCTTGTCACCTGAATGTACTAACATGTGCCTTATTATAGTTCCACGTTCTCTAAATTTTTTGCCACACTCGGCACATTGAAAAGGTCTCTCATCCGCATGCACCATCCTGTGAGTCTTCATATGTCCATGCCGACTGAATCTCTTCCCACACTCTGGACACTCATGAGGTTTATCTTCTGAATGCACTAGCATGTGAGTCTTCATATCTCCAAGACGACTAAATCTCTTTCCACATTCTGAACACTCGTGAGGTTTGTGTCCTGAATGCACTAACATGTGAGTCTTCATATTTCCACGCTGACTGAATCTCTTCCCACACTCTGGACACGCATGTGGTTTGTCACCTGAATGCACGGGTCCATAGAATTACCCCAATCATCCCAAAACAGGCCAAAACTACCCAAAACGTATTAGCATTACGTAAGTAATGAAGAAATATGGTATATTTACTTACTATAATGTTGGTGCTACACGTAGAACATGATCAAACCTATTTTTTCTCTCAAATAATCTAATTTCATAACGAAATGAGACGTAAATATGTGAGAGGTGACGCCATAGGAAGTCGACGGTCCAAGCGACAATTGTGTGGAGCGACTTATCCAAGATATATGGTCGCCTGGAGAGTGTTTGCTGCCATAACAGCCTCCTGTACACAGTGATCCAGTCGTCGTATTTCATGGCTCAAATTGTCGCAAATTTAATTGGTAATATTAACAAGTAGAATGTGTATTTATAATAATATTTTTCATAAACAGCCACAAAATATTTAATATTTATTAAAAAAAAGTGTCTGGAAGTTAAATCAATTCCACATGACAATAAATTTGTTATATAGATACTAGCGTTATTCGTTGGTATGCGTTCGCTATTTAAACTACTCCAGTCCTTTTCGTTCATAGAACACCGAACCCTACACGCTCTCTGATATATTGCTTAATTAACAAATATTCACAAATAAAGATTATATTTATATATGTTATCAGAAAGGCAGATATAAAATAGTTTGTGTTAATGCATCACAGAGATTATACCTTATTAGAGAGGAAAAATATTCATATTTTAAACAAGGCTTCTTGGCCGACGCTCTCCCTTTCGATGGGAACTATGACCTTTTGAAAATCAATGTTAATTGAATCTATATATTATAAAAAACGAAGTTTTTTATGTCATCAGAAAGACATATAAGCTGCATGTTAATACTTTGGTATAAATATAACTGAAGTGAAAGCGAAGATATATGCCTTTTTATAGTTGCTTGATGGCTCGCTCAGGGAGTGTGAAGGCCTGCACACAAGCCAATCAATTTTATAATTAATGTACATATATGCAAAGTAACGTCAAAGGTTTTTATTTCAGAATGAAGACAGATGTAAGAGGAATAATAAGAGGAAATGAAGATGAAGAAATGATAAAAAGAATGGCAATAGTGGATAGTAGTAACACACTTAAGAATTATTCAGTAATAAATACAAACTCGTCCTTCACCTATGATAAAGGAAAGTCAACTTGGAAGGATTCAATTTACATGAGATTAAGATTAGGATACAAATATATCTGGCAATACGGAGTTGATGTCAGTGAAAAAGATAAGGAGTGTAAATTATGTAGTATGCCGCACGCCCACACCTTAGAACATTATGTATTATAGTGTCAACTTATTGATAACTATAGAAATAAGGAAATAAGTAATGTACCACATCAAATTGTTTGTATGTGTGATAATGGTATGATAGACAGTATACTTAGGAGCTACAAAAATTTTGCCCCAAGAGTGTAACAATTGTATGCTGTACTTACTATATTAACCTGCAATGTTAAATGGGATTCTTGTAATGTTAATTGTCTATTTGTACTTACTGAATTTGTGCGCCCCTTGAGGGACTTGAAGTAGAGGGGGTAGAAATAGCCTAAGTTACTCTATCCCTTTGAGATGTATTTTTTTCTTGTCTCAATAAACATACTTGAACTTGAACTATAAATATTTTTGGCTTCCTGACCATAAAGTTACCGCCGCAGTCGAGGGTAAGAGACCGGATGTACCCCATATACAAGCCGCACTAGCTATTAGTTCATAAAAGCTGACAACTTACCCAGATAAACATTACTTCCTAATTATATATATATATGCAAATAATACAATTAAAATGTTTAAAACATGATTATATATATGTATCATGTGGACAGTTTTTAATGTAATTTTTTCTCCTGATATTCGGGTTCTTTATTATGCTTCATCTTGAGGCAAAGCCCAATACCTTACGCCATATTGATGCTCTGTCCACAGATCATTCTCTCTCTCTCTCTCTCTCAAATCATATACATTGATGGTTTCCTACACCGCCACACGGGTGCAGCTGCAAGTGCAGTTGCCTCTACCCATCAGACAGAACTATTTGCCTTGCTTGTTACACTAAAATGTGTACAAGTGTGTGTGTCTATGTATGTATTAACACGATATACTGAACGGGGTGAGAATAGCTTGAGCTACCTCATCCATTTGTGTGTATTTTACCTCAATAAACTTATTTCAATTTCAATTTCAATTCAAGTCTCCAAACTTGATGCATTAATTGTAAGTGATTTTCTACCATCCTGCATTAATTGTAAGTGATTTCTATCATGCTTAATTGCGCGCAACTCTTTAAGACACAATTGTAACATAACCGTGTCTGAAGCTAGACAGAAAACACAACATTATTAGTGATGCATGGTAACATAAGCCATTTCATGTGAATTCCATCTTCGTTGACCTCCGAAACTTGAGGAATGGTCCAGAAAATAGCTACTAAAGTTTAAGTCAAGTGTGAAGATACTTTAGTTGATACTTAGATACTTCCAATAAGTGTAAACATAAGTGCTGACGATGCTACCTTCCTCTATTCAGACCCCAACCCAAACGCACTATATAATAATGAAAATAATAGATTTAAAAAGTCCACTCATGGATGTAAACTAACAAACTCATATCAAACATAAAAAAGACCAACTACTATTTTTGTTCGAAAGTAAATCCTGAAACCAAATTCAACTTCAGATACACAATGTTAACATTAGCAATAATGATTATGGAAAGTTCCTTGACCTATACATAGACAAGAGACTGAACTTCAGCATCCACATACAACACATATGTGGGTGTATACACACACACACACACACACACACACACACACACACACACACACACACGCACACGCGCGCGCACACACACACACACACACACGCGCGCACACACACACACACACACGCACACACGCGCACACACACACACGCACACACACACACACACACACACACACACACGCACGCACACACACACACACACACACGCACACACACACACACACACACCAGGAAGACATTTACAGAGAGTAGGGAATTAATTAGGTATCTGGTAGCTAGTTAAGTGGTTTGGGATTTATATCTTGAGGTACTGTATACAATGTTCACAACATAGCAATGTATAATCATTTCATTGTATACAACACATTTTGGTGAAATCCCACGGTATTCCTAGACCAGAATCATAAACATCTCTGACTTCCCACAGCAAGGCGCCGGGCACCCCAGCAAACACAGAACGTTTGTGGACGTTTTTAAATGGTTCCACAAAGGTAATACTGTAACTTTTGACATAAATACGTATATCTGATGTTCTTAAAACCAAAGGATATAACTAAAAACATATATTCTTGAGACACAATTTTTTAAGATTTATGTAAAAATTTAAAAATAATAGTGAATGCTATGGTATTATAATGTTTTCATGCTTTATATTTAAGAATAAATAATTTTCAGTCAACATTTAGTTTTTTTTGTTTACTTTCTGTAAAGCTATCCAATTTACGTTCTTATAACATAAATATAACATTTATATGACGTCAGTATAACGTTATTTACACGACATCATTACGTTATTATGATGTTATATTAACGTATAATTCCTGTGTGAAAACCAGAATATATATTGAACTTTATGTTTTAAACCTTGTAAAGTTATCATAAAACTTGGAATAAGACGGTAAGCATGCTTTACTTATGAAAATATACAAACAAATCAACAAAAACATTTTAACATAAAAAACATAAACATAACATAAATTAATTGCATGCATGGGAGTTAACTGGAACTCTGTAATATTGCATACATGAACCTTAAGGTACAAACCCAGTGTATTTACTCATGCAGTTCTTTCCTAAATCTAAATTTTTCCAATTTTTACACTTTGTTTCGAGTTCTGTCTTGTGTTGCTACTTTTAATACCCCATTAATGTCCCCTTTGTTATGTCCATTCATCCCATTGTGCACCTCTACCATATGTCACTCCTAATTCTTTGCTTTTCTAGAGAATGTAATATAAGCTTTGACAATCTTTCTTCATATGACAGGTTAACAGGTAGAACAAAGATTACCATTTATATATGGATAACTATTATAAGTCGGTTTGAATGAGTGAATTGCTGCTTGAAGATAGGTATATACACCTGTGGTACTATCAGATTGCATCGTGGTGAGCCTAAAACCCTTCAGATCCAAGCAAAGGGTAAAATGCCAGCAGATACAATTGCGAACACATTGATACCAAAATGAAAGACATATGACGAGAATTGAGGTAACCAAAGTGAAAAGAGTGTTCACATTACATTGCACTAGAGTGCTCCCGGGTTACTTTCTCTCACTTTCTCTGTTTTGTGCGGATGGTACACCTTGCTTTTGGAGTTTATATGCATTTAAACCTGTAGATAATTCTATTGCTAACACATTGATACCAAAATGAAAGACCTAGGATGACAATTGGGGTGACCAAAATGAAAAGAGTGTATACATTTTATCGCTCTTGTGCGCTCCCTGGTAACACACTCTCGCTTACTCTGTTTGTTGCGGATGGTAAGCCGGGCTTTTGGAGTTTATATGCCTTTAGTCCTGTAGAGAATTCTATTGCGAACACATTGATGCCAAATTGAAAAAACTAGGATGAGAATTGAGGTAACAAAGTTGAAAAGGGTATACACTTTTCAGTATTATCACGCTCTCTAATGTAATGAGAGTTGCCTGAGGGTGGCTCAGCTTTCTTTTTCTGGTACCCTTGGCCTACATTCATCTTGTCGGCGGGTGGAGCGCGCTGCTGTCTTTGACATTATATGCACATAGTTCTGTTGGGAATTCTATTGCGAACGCATTGATACCAAAATGAAAGACATAGGACGAGAATTAAGGTGACAAAGTTGAAAAGAGTATACACTTTTCAGTATTTCCGCGCACTACCAGGGAATGTCCAAACAAAAATGGAGAGAGTGGAGGGGTAACTTGCCCAAAACGCGAAAGTGTTTGGGGAGATTAACTTTCGTTCAATACTATTATGCAAAAGGAGCCACACATCTATGGTTCATCCAATAAAATCAGCAGACTTCTAGATGTTACTACTGCTCGGCTTAGACTCGGTTACAAGTATTTCTGGGAATTCTCATTATCTGCCGATGTAGACCTGACCAAATGTTAACTGTCAACAAAATTATTTGCACACCCCTTCGTCACTATGTGATAGTGAATTCAGAGACAATTCTATAACCAATGTACCAACGATGTGTCAATATTTCATTCAAAATGATCTGGTACCAGAAATTTTAGCCAAATATCCCCAGTTTGCTAACTGTAAGTAGTAACTAAGTGATTGTAACCTATCCACCGCTGCCCACTGGATGGGGAGCGGTGTGCAGGACAAACATATCAATTGTGACACTAGCTCTCCACATATGTCAGTTGCTTAATTTAGAAACTGTACTTGTGATCGATCTCGAACCTATTGTTGATGTGACGACTTATACTGAATTTTGTAACTAGCTCATCAAGATTGTAACTTGCTTAGCTAAATGAATTGTTGGGTTCAGTCCCTGAGCCCATTATGTGCCTCTGCAACCCTTTCCACTACCGCCCACAAGATGGGTATGGGGTGCATAATAAATGAACTAAACTAACTTTAAGGCATCCTGAAAGAAAGCTTGGAGGGCTTGAAAAATTGCAGAACGAAGCCTTGAGGATAATCCTTGGGTGCCTTCGTACCACAAAGATACTTAATATGAGAAAGGAACTTAATATTCCGAGCGTTGTTTATCGTGTTACTGAAAATAACTGTCAAATTGGTATAAAAATGCTTAGGCTAGCTCATCCTAACCCTTGCACAGAAGCCCTCCAGAATTTCTTTATTGAATGTAAACATTGTTTCAAATAGATAAATAAAATTGGAACTGAACTCAGAAAGTATCAGATTTATAATTTGTACCAAGAGAGACAACAATAGCACTTTCCTGCACTGTAGGAAATTACACCCTTTTCAATTTTAATCCCTCCCTTTCCATCAAAGGAGCAAATTAGAGATCAGTCCCAGCTTTGTCTTGAGGCAAAGCTCAACGTCTTAAGCCATATTGATGCTCTGTCCACAGAGCATTCTCTCTCTCAAATCATATACACTGAAGGTTTCCTACAGCGCCCAACGGGTGCAGCTGGAAGTGCAGTTGTCCTGGCAATAGGATATGACTTATATTTTGAGTGGGGAGTCCGTATAAACAACTGGGCCTCTACCCTTCAGACTGAACTATTTGCCTTGCTCCTTGCACTGAAATGTGTACAAGTATCCAAACTTGATACATTAGTTGTAAGTGACTCTTTATCATCCTTAATTGCTCTCAACTCTTTAAGACATAACTGTAACATGCTTGTGTCTGAAGCTAGACACAAATACAATAACAACTTGAGGAACCTTATCATAAACAATAATCTCAACAAAAATCACATAGTTCTCAGAGGTGATTTCAATATTGACCTAGGGCTACAAAATAACCCTCAAGTAGACTGTTTCCTCAACAGCATGAATTCCTGTATGCTCATCCCCGCAATCACCAGGCCCACCCGAGTCACTCAAACATCTGCGACTACCCTGGATCACTGATGGACCAACATAACAGCTCCTCTTACATCAAGTATAATCACTGACAGAACAACTGACCACTATCCTACCTTCCTTGTAGCGAACATGGCCATAACACCACCAGGTAACAAGAAAATTACCTTTAGGTTACAATGTGAAGCGGCAATAGGCAATCTCACAAATGCCCTCCACAATGTAAACTGGGAATCTAAATTTATCAATACACAGGATAATAATTCGTTAACTAGCCTCTTTCCAAAATTTAAAGCCTTTACAATACTTATTGTCCTCTCCTCACCAAGCAAGTAACTGGCAAAAAGGTTAAATAATCCCTGGCTCACTAATGGCATACTTAAAGCAATCGACAAGAAACATGAATATGAAAAAAAAACTTAGGATTGGCCTAGTTGGAAAAGAAGTAGTTAAGAGGTATTCATCAGTGCTTACCAGTATAATAAGAGCAAAGCGTTCCTATTACGAGAATAGATTCAAAGAAGCAAAAGGCAACATAAAAAGCACATGGAGAGCCATCTCTACCATCCTAGGAGCTAAACAACATTCACATAATAAGATAAAAATCTCCAAGGATGGTTATACACCTGCAACAGATCTTGAAACAGCAACTGAATTTAATAGCTTCTTTTCATCGTTTGGTGCTCACCTTGCCCGAAAAATCCCAGAGACTCAGACATATGTTACCACATATCTTTCACGCAGCTATCCAAACTCTCTTCTCCTCTCTCCGGTCAGCCCTACAGATGTTGTGTCCATCATTCACTCGCTAAAAACCAAAGCTGGGAACATTAGTGAAATACCATCGATGGTACACAGGCGTGCCTCCCATGCCCTTGCACCATCCATAGCACTGCTGTTCAACAAATCCCTAGAGTGTCATACCTTCCCTGATATCCTTAAAAAAGCAAGAGTAACGCCAGTTCATAAAGGAGGTAACACGGCAGACATAAATAATTACAGACCCATATCGAATCTACCTATATTATCAAAATTATTTTTTTTTTTTACAAACAGCTCTACTCCAATCTTGTAAAATTCAATATACTAAGTCCCTGTCAGTTTGGCTTCCGCTCCCAAAAGAGTACCAATGATGCTATTGTTAGTCTGCTTGACTTAATCTTCTCAGCCCTTGACAAAAGTGAGTTTCCAATTGAACTCTTCATCGGCCTGAGAAAGGCCTTTGATACTGTTAACCATAACTACCTCTTACTTAAATTCCACCATTATGGAATCCGTGGCCTTGCCCTAAACTATATCCGATCCTATCTTAGTAACAGACACCAATATGAAGCCATCAATGATATAACCTCTCCCACTCTACCACTTAATTACCGTAAAGGTGCCACAGAGCAGCATCCTAGGACCCTCCTGTTTCTTATATACATCAATGATCTCCCTAATGTCTCTAACATACTTAAACCTATATTGTTGGCTGATGATACTACTCATCTACTCTGACCCCAACCCACTCCTGTTAAATAATGTTGTAAACAATTAATTAAAAAAAGTCTACTTGTGGATGTCAACCAACAAACCTCACACAAAACATAGAAAAGACCTACTATATCTTATTTGGAAACAAATCAACAAATGCAATTCAGCTTCAGATAGATAATGTAAACATTAGCAATAAAAATGATGGAAAGTTTCTTAGCCTATACTTAGACAAGAGACTCAACTTCCGCACCCATATACAACACATAACTAAAAAGGTTTCTAAAACAGTTGGTATACTGTTTAAGATCAGATATTATGTACCCTACTCTGCTCTCCTCTCACTCTATTATGCACTTATCTATCCCTATCATTCTTATGGCGTTTGTGCTTGGGGTTCAACCTCTGCAAACTACCTCAAGCCCATCATCATCCAGTAAAAATCTGCTATCAGGACAATAAATAACTCTACCTTCAGACAACACACAGCTCCCTTGTTCAAATCCTTAAACATGCTAAACAAATTCACTTCATACATTCTCCTGTGTAAATTACGTTTATAAAGCCCTTTTTCTAACTGCAAACCCTGTTCTGAAACTCTTCCTGGACAGATGTAATAGAACACATGGCCACGTCCCCACCAGACATAAATATCTCTTTGATATCCCCAGAGTCAAACTTAATCTATGTAAACACTCTATGTAAATAAAGGGACCTAGTCTATGGAACTCACTCCCTTATAATGATTTGAAAAGCTGTCCAACTTCTGCCATATTCAAAAATAAAACCAAAAAGTACCTGTAGTACTATTTAAGTACGAGGGAGTAATGCGCAAAGCGTCCCTCACCTGTGACGTCACAGCGTCACCTGACGCCATATCAACACATCGGCCATTTTGTCGTCAGTTCAGTCATGGCGAGGACTAACCCTTCATGCAAACTGCACCTACTATCAAGAAGAAGAAGATTTTGTGTTCCACCGATAGTATTATCGTAAGTAAGCACTTATATTTTATATTTTATTAAATTAATTGATTCTATTTTTCTGTAATAAAGGTCCAAAGGGTTGTTAAGGAACAAGGGTGTAGCGATACCGACGCTCAGTGCGCTCAACTCACACCAAAGTATCACCTGTGTAGCTTCTGTAATTAGTGTTAATTAGTTATGCTATAAGATAATGAAGCGAGTATAAGATTAACTCGCTACAAGGGTACTGTGTTGGGAGGTGAGGGCTGTTACTGGTGTCTGTGGGGATGTGAGGACTTGTACCAACCACTATCACCACCAGTACCTTGTCTTGCATCCTGCTTAGTATTCCTATTGAGATATGAAGTATTATTGCATTCATATAATTATTCATTCATTGTCATTACTATTTTTATGGGCTATGTTCTGTTACCCTAATGCTTTTTACCCCTGGGCATGTCCATTTACTCTCCAGCCCTTCACAAGCCACTGCTGCACCCCCTCCATGCCCATACTTACTGTGCTTATTCTTACAGGACTGCACTGCATTATGTGGTGCTCACTGCCTGGACACCTTGATACATGCATTATAGGGTTCTGGTAGTTGTTCTACTCACCAAGCCCTTCCAAGGCCAGGCTTGACATGTGAGAGCTTGGTCCAACAGGCTGTTGCTTGGACAGGCCCCTCAGGCCCACATATCCACCACAGCCTTGTTTGTCCGGCACTTCAAAATCAAATGTTTATTTACGTAAGGTACATACATATTTTTAGGTAAGGTACTCTTTATTTGGGTAAATTTATCTTCGTAGTATTTAGCTTTGGCTCGTCTAATTATCTTGGATAGCAATAACGAGTAATTCTTTGAGAATTCTTTGGAGACAATTCCTAACCTATACTTCTCCCAACCTATACTTCTTCTCAAGGTCATCTTCACTTCTTGAAGATGTTCAGGTTTTCTCTTGAAGATGTCGACGGTTGTTCCAGCAATACTGTATTTCTTTTATTGCTGAAAACCTGTTTTCAGCCATAAAAAAATAATCCTGAATCCAGAAAAAAATCCCTTTTGTATCGTCTGGAAATTTTCAAATATTGCTGATCAAACCTGAGTCTAAATTATTTGTATATATTATGAATTACAGAGGTCCCAGGACAGGGTTTTTAGGCACTC
Organism: Procambarus clarkii; assembly: GCF_040958095.1. NCBI lineage: Eukaryota > Metazoa > Arthropoda > Malacostraca > Decapoda > Cambaridae > Procambarus > Procambarus clarkii. Next base: position 28,963,075 of record NC_091204.1, read on the forward strand.
CACTTACATTTTCCCACTCTGACTTAACCCCCATTTATACAAACTCAGTCTTATCTTTTAGCTAATAATTTATTGTACACACCATACTCAGCCTGTGTAGGGTAGTTTATTGTGCATGTGTAGTATATATATTTGTGTAGTATATTTGGTATATTTAATGCCTCTAACCTCTCCTCATAGTTCTTGTCCTTCAGTTCTGGGAGCCACTTAGTAGCATGTCTTTGCACCTTTTCCAGTTTGTTTATGTGCTTCTTAAGATATGGGCACCATACAACCGCTGCATATTCCAACTTTGGTGTAACAAAAGTCGTGAACAATTTCTTGAGTATTTCGCCATCCATGCATTTAAAAGCTCTGAATATTATCCTTTACCTGCAATTGGTTGTTGCTGTATTTATAGAATATGATTTGTTCTACTTTACATTTGTTTGTTCCTTTTTTTCAAAATTTCTTTCTGCCTCTCTCCTCACTGCCGTGTAGTTGTTTCTCTTTGTATTACTGGTATGTTTGGGGGTTTGGCCTCTTCGTATATTGATTCCATTTTTGTGTCTTTTGGTCTCTGTCCGTCTTGAAATTTCAGTTGAACAAATCCTGTTTCCTAGTTCTGCATCTTTGTTTTGGTATAAATGTTTTTGTTCCTTTATCATATATTTCACAAAATTGACATACTGTGCATTAATTCATCTCAATTACTTCCTTTCCTAACAGCAAGCCTTTCCAGTAAAATTCTTTGAATTCTTTTCTGACTTCTGGCCTAATGTTTGTTTTATCCTAGTGTGTATGATGCCTAGCGTGTGTCTGGTGCCTGTTGTGTTAAACCGAAGATAAATGCATAAGTATAGGTCAGTAATTTCTCCAGCTTTGAAAGGGGCTTTCATTATGCAGCAGTATTCCACTCTAGAGAGCACTAGCGTCTTGAAAACTATCATCATCGGTATAGCATCTCTAGTGTGAAAAGTTCTTGTTATCTATCCTGTCATTTTTCTTGCAGTTGTGACGGCTACTTTATTGTTCTTTAAATGTAAGGCCTTCTGACATCAGTACACCCAAATCCTTTACGTTGCTTTTCCGTTCAATGTTATGATTTGACTGAGTTTTGTAAGTGGTTTCCGTTTTTATATTTTTTATTTTTTCCGTAGCGCATGAGCTGAAACTTATGTTCGTTAATCACCATGTTATTTTCTGTAGCCCATAGAAAGACCTGATTTACATCTGATTGGAGGTTTGCCGTGTCCTCTATGTTGCCTACTCTCGTGAAGATTCTAGTGTCATCTGCAAAGGATGATCAAGTACTATAGGTTGTGTCCTTGTCTATGTCCGATATGAGGATGAGAAAAAGTATTGGAGCAAGCACAGTACGCTTGGGGACTGAGCTCTTTACGGTTGATGGTCCAGATTTTATTTTGTTGACTACTACACATTGGGTTCTATTAGTCAGGAAGTTGTATATCCATCTGCCTATTTTTCCGGTAATTCCTTTTGAACGCATTTTATGTGCAATAACACAATGGTCACATTTGTCAAAGGCTTTTTTTTGTCAAAGCGTTTTGTTTGTCTTCCATGGCATCTAGTGCCATGTCAGAGTGGTCCAGCAACTGTGATAGGCAAGAGCGCCCTGTTCTGAAACCATGTTGTCTGGGGTTATGGAGATGCTGTGATTCCATGTATTTTGTGATCTTACTTCTTAGCATTCTCTCAAAGATTTTTATGATGTGCGATGTTAGTGCTATCGGTCTGTAGTTTTTTGCCTCTGCCTTATTTCCTCCTTTATGGGGCGGTGCTATCTCTGCTGTTTTTAGTATGTCAGGGACAATGCCAGTATCTTGGCTTTGTCTCCAAAGAATGTGAAGGGCCTGCGATAACGTTTTTTACAGTTCTTGATGAATATAGAGTTCCAAGAGTCAGGGCCTGGTGCAGAGTGCATAGGCATACTGTCTATGGCTTCTTCAAAATCCAGTGGGGATAGGATCACATCTGATTTATGATTTGATGTTGGTATCATATCCATGAAAAATTCATTTGGGTTATCAATCAGATGGATGGAGAGCTACACTCGTGGTGTCCCATTTTCCCAGCACTCTTTGTCATATAATGCTTTGAAACTTTTGACGGATTTGGCCTCCACCACCTTCTCACCTAACATGTTCCAACCGTTTACCATTCTGTTTGCAAAAGTGAATTGTCTTACATTTCTTCGGCATCTTTGTTTAGTTCGTTTAAATCTATAACCTCTTGTTCTTGAAATTCCAGGTCTCGGGAAATCTTCCCTATCAAGTTTATCAATTCCTGTTACTGTTTTGTACGTAGTGATCATATCTCCTCTTTTCCTTCTGTCTTCTAGTTTGGAATATTTAATGCCTCTAATGTCTCCTCATAAATCCTGCCCTTCAGTTTTGGTATGAATGTTTGTGTGCCTTCATCGTATATTTTGCAAAATATGGAATACATCTCATTTACTTTACTTTAAGAATATGGTTCGATCAATTAAAAACCCTCTTGTTCAAATTGCAAAGAGACTGAAAGAGATGCAGCATGCTCAATGGATTATATATTAGTGATTATTATTAGGATTATATATTAGTGAATCATATTAGTGATTCAATTATTATGGTCATAAAACAATAAACAAATAGTTTTGGTGTTATTACACTCTATTCACAGGTTATATATAAGTATCTGCATGTTTTGTTCACCATTACAAACCACTAAGTTGGTTTGATTTTTGTTGAGATTGTTATTTATGATAAGATTCCTTACGTTATCTGAGAATGAAGCTATGTCGGTATTGGGAAATCTATAGATGGCACTTATAGTCAAGGAGGATTTAAGGGATTTACTGGAGAACTTGGCAAAGGTATATTCACAATAGTCGTTTCTATTACTAATGAGACTATTGCAGATGAAGGTATCTTTGTAAGATATTGCTATGCCACCTCCTTTTTTTATTAGGCCTGCAGTTGTGAATGGCTTTATTATCAGCCAAGTTGTAGCATACAACATAGCATATATATGTATATGGCATACATATATATATATATATATATATATATATATATATGTCGTACCTAGTAGCCAGAACTCACTTCTCAGCCTACTATTCAAGGCCCGATTTGCCTAATAAGCCAAGTTTTCCTGAATTAATATATTTACTATAATTTTTTTCTTATGAAATGATAAAGCAACCCTTTTCTCTATGTATGAGGTCAATTTTTTTTTATTGGAGTTAAAATTAACGTAGATATATGACCGAACCTAACCAACCCTACCTAACCTAACCTAACCTAACCTATATTTATAGGTAAGGTTAGGTTAGGTAGCCAAAAAAAGCTAGGTTAGGTTAGGTTAGGTAGGTTAGGTAGACGAAAAAACATTAATTCATGAAAACTTGGCTTATTAGGCAAATCGGGCCTTGAATAGTAGGCTGAGAAGTGCGTTCTGGCTATTAGGTACGACATATATATATATATATATATATATATATATATATATATATATATATATATATATATATATATATATATATATATTAGTTGATTTTATACCCGCATTAGGTCAGGTGATAATACAATGAAGGTGAAAACATGGGGGGATACATAAGGGATAAACATAGGGGCTGCAGAAGGCTTATTGGCCCATACGAGGCATCTCCTATCTAAACACAAAGATTAATCCAGTGTAATTGGCCTGTTATGTTGTAACATAACATTATATATATATATATATATATATATATATATATATATGTTATGTTACAACATAACAGGCCAATTACACTGGATTAATCTTTGTGTTTAGATAGGAGATGCCTCGTATGGGCCAATAAGCCTTCTGCAGCCCCTATGTTTATCCCTTATGTATCCCCCCATGTTTTCACCTTCATTGTATTATCACCTGACCTAATGCGGGTATAAAATCAACTAATATATATATATATATATATATATATATATATATATATATATATATATATATATATATATATATATATATATATATATATAAAGTTTAAAATTCACTTAAAAATGTAAATTTTAAGTTAAAAAATTTTAACCAAAAAACTTGATATTTTTCATATTTGGAACCATTCCATAATCCCAAGCATAAATGATTATATTTCTATCACTTGCTCTTAAGATTGTTTCATTTAATAGAGGTTGGGCATAATTGTTCTCTGCTGCTAATAGAACTGACTGACTTAGCTATAGGAAAATGTAAAATTAATTGGTTTATCCATTACAGTATTTTGCAGTTTATTTCATGATCCTGTGCTTAATACTTGCATAAATAGTAGATTACAAAATGCATTTTTATATCATTAGTATTGAATAATAATAATGCAAATAATTGACTTATAAATGATGTACAATTAATTGGTAGGTGATATTATATTATTAATATTTTTTCATTCTTGCAAAGCCTTAACAAAGTCATTAACATGTTAATATAAACTTGATCACCTTCCACTTATTTTCTCATGTGCTACCTACATGTACAAAACCTTATTCCTAAATGCATATTTTGTTCTGAAACTTGTCCTTTATATGTTGTGTATCACCATCTCTGGAGAGTTTTATCTGATTGATGTATAAATTACTTTTAATTTTACAGAATATTATTGTTATACTGAATTTATTATTATATAAATAACTTAATTTTACAGAATCATCTATCAACGCACATCCACAAGTTGAGGAGGAGGATGTGACCTTCCAGATGTCTGAAGTACTGAAACAGGCACCAAACAGGCCTGGTGGATCTAGGTACAAGGTAAAATAATTTAATTTTTTTTTTTTTTTTTTACTAATTGTCCGATATATATATATATATATATATATATATATATATATGTATATATATATATATATATATATATATATATATATATATATATATATATATATATATAAATATATATATAATGTGTCGTACCTAGTAGCCAGAACGCACATCTCAGCCTACTATGCAAGGCCCGATTTGCCTAATAAGCCAAGTTTTCTTGAATTAATGTTTTTTCGACTACCTAACCTAACATTTTCAGCTACCTAACCTAACCTATAAAGATAGGTTAGGTTCGGTCATATATCTCTATTAATTTTAACTCCAATAAAAAAAGAATTGACCTCATACATAATGAAATGGATAGCTTTATCATTTCATAAGAAAAAAAATAGAGAAAATATATTAATTCATGAAAACTTGGCTTATTAGGCAAATCGGGCCTTGCATAGTAGGCTGAAAAGTGCGTTCTGGCGACTAGGTACGACATATATATATATATATATATATATATATATATATATATATATATATATATATATATATATATATATATAATATAATATAATATGTATGTGTGTGTGTGTGTGTGTAATTACCTAAGTGTAGTTAAAGGATGAGACCGTCTTCCCAGCACTCTTTGTCATATAACGCTTTGAAACTACTGACAGTCTTGGCCTCCACCACCTTCTCACCTAACTTGTTCCAACCGTCTACCACTCTATTTGCGAAAGTGAATTTTCTTATATTTCTTTAGCATCTGTGTTAAGCTAGTTTCAATCTATGACCTCCTGTTCTTGAAGTTCCAGGTCTCAGGAAATCTTCCCTGTCGATTTTATCAATTCCTGTTACTATTTTGTATGTAGTGATCATATCACCTCTTCTGTCTTTTAGTTTTGGCATATTTAATGCCTCTAACGTCTCCTCGTAGCTCTTGCCCTTCAGTTCTGGGAGCCACTTAGTAGCATGTCTTTGCACCTTTTCCAGTTTGTTGATGTGCTTCTTAAGATATGGGCCAACTTCTGTTGTTGGGCACCACACAACAGCTGCATATTCTAGCTTTGGCGTAACAAAAGTCATGAACAATTTCTTTAGTATATCACCATCCATGTATTTAAACGCAATTCTAAAGTTAGAAAGCGTAGCATAGGCTCCTCGCACAATATTCTTTATGTGGTCCTCAGGTGATAGTTTTCTATCTAGAACCACCCCTAGATCTCTTTCTTTATCAGAATTCTTTAAAGATTTCTCACATAATGTATAGGTTGTGTGGGGTCTATGTTCTCCTGTTCCACATTCCATAACATGGCATTTATTAACATTAAATTCCATTTGCCAAGTGGTGCTCCATATACTTATTTTATCCAGGTTTTCTTGAAGGGCATGACAATCATCTAAATTTCTTATCCTTCCTATTATCTTAGCATCATCAGCAAACATGTTCATGTAATTCTGTATACCAACTGGTAGATCATTTATGTAGACAATAAACATCACTGGTGCAAGAACTGAACCCTGTGGTACTCCACTTGTGACATTTCTCCAGTCCGATACATTGCCTCTGATTACTGCCCTCATTTTTCTATGTCAGAAAATTTTTCATCCATATTAGAAGCTTACCTGTCACCCCTCCAATATTTTCCAGTTTCCAGAACAACCTCTCTATGTGGAACTGTCGAATGCCTTTTTTAGGTCCAAATAGATGCAGTCAACCCAACCATCTCTTTCCTGTAATATATCTGTTGCTCGATCATAGAAACTGAGTAAATTCGATACACAGGATCTTCCAAATCGAAAACCATACTGTCTGTCTGAAATTATATCATTTCTCTCCAGGTGTTCTACCCATTTAGTTTTAATTATTTTTTCCAATATTCCAATTCCAATTTTTTCCAATAATGTGTGTGTGTGTATGTATATTTGTGTTGTTGAATATGACCGAAAGTCAGTCTTTCTGCCCCTCTCCTTACTGCTATTGTTGTTTCTCGCATCTTTGTATTGCTTGTATGTTTGGGCAATTTTTCCCCTTTTCCTAGTTCTGCATCTCTGCTTTAGTATAAATTTTGTTGTGCCATTATCATATATTTCACAAAACTTGACATACATCTCATTTACTTCATGTCCTAACAGCAAGTGTTTGTCAAATTCCTTAAGGAAATATCTGAGTTCCCCATAATGACCTCTCCACAAGTCAGGTTTTTCAACTGCTTCAAGCTCATTTTCTTCCAGATTATAATGCATTGCATACTTTATTCCCAAAAAGACATGGTCACTTTTACCCAAGTGACAATGTCACTTGGGTAAAAGGAGGGAGGTACTGAAAGGAGGAAAAGGGAGGTACCAAAGGAGGGAGGTACTGAATGATAAATATATCTTTCTCTTTCCTGGTAAATATAATATCCAGCATGGAGGGAACATCCCCTTCCCTCATCCTCGTAGCTTGTTTAACATGTAGAAACATGAATGTTTACAGGGTGAGGTTTACGAAATTATATATATATATATATATATATATATATATATATAATCTTTGGACAACACCCACCAGTGGGACTCGAACCCAGAAAGCACAACTACCTTCCAGTAGCAGGCATAACTAGTATGCTTTAACCCACTACACCATCAGACCTTTCAAAAGAAGTAGATAGTTCGAGATATATATATCTCAAACATCTCTACCTCCCGAAGGCACCAGATGAGTG
>NC_091204.1:28973052-29018052 GCF_040958095.1 Procambarus clarkii
CTGGCTCTCTCTCTCTGGCTCTCTCTCTCTGGCTCTGGCTCTCTCTCTCTCTCTGGCTCTCTCTCTCTCTCTGGCTCTCTCTCTCTCTCTGGCTCTGGCTCTCTCTCTCTGGCTCTGGCTCTCTCTCTGGCTCTGGCTCTCTCTCTCTCTCTGGCTCTCTCTCTCTCTCTGGCTCTCTCTCTCTCTGGCTCTCTCTCTCTCTCTGGCTCTCTCTCTCTGGCTCTCTCTTTCTCTCTGGCTCTCTCTTTCTCTCTGGCTCTCTCTCTCTCTCTCTGGCTCTGGCCCTCTCTCTCCCCCTCTCTTTCTCTCTTTCTCTGGCTCTCTCGCTCTCTCTGGCTCTCGCTCTCTGGCTCTCTCTCTGGCTCTGGCTCTCTCTCTCTGGCTCTGGCTCTCTCTCTCTGGCTCTGACTCACTCTCTCTCTGGCTCTGGCTCACGCTCGCTCTCTCTGGCTCTCTCTCTGGCTCTGGCTCTCTCTCTCTCTGGCTCTGGCTCTCTCTCTCTCTCTCTCTCTGGCTCTCTCTTTCTCTCTGGCTCTCTCTTTCTCTCTGGCTCTCTCTTTCTCTCTGGCTCTCTCTGGCTCTGGCTCTCTCTCTCTCTCTGGCTCTGACTCTCTCTCTGGCTCTGGCTCACGCTCTCTCTCTGGCTCTCGCTCTCTCTCTCTGGCTCTCATATTTCATTTGATTTAAAAATGTCTGAGATTTTTACTTAATCTAAGTTATATTGCATGGTGCTAATATGAATATTATACATGACTTTTTTCTTTTCTTTCTCTCTCTCTTTCTCCCTTTCTTTCTTTCTCTTTATTTCCTTCTCTCTCTTTTTCTTTCTCTTTCTACATGAATATTATACTTGACTGTTTACATTCACTTGTAGATTTTTATTTTTAGTTAATTAGTCCTAAACTTTTGATTAATAGATTTTTATTATTAGTCATAGAAAAACTATAGTGTTATATGTATACTCGGAAAATTTTACTTGTTTTAGTTTTAAGTAACAATAACTGCTTGTAACATCAGACTGATCTCAGCATGACATGAATCACAGGCTGCTTGATCACAAAATCTATTGTGTTCACATATTGCATATATAGATTTTTATAGATTTTTAAATTTTTACTTTTATATTCTGTTATAGATATAGTCTATATATTTCGAGCTATTACATATATTTTGTTGTATTACTCATTCTTAATTAAATAAATATAATATTTTAATTCTCTTTTTGTACCCTATTTATTTGTAATTTGCACATACATATATAGGATGTCCATTTCTTTCTCAGATATGTCTTCTTTCTTTCTCTCCCTTTCTATTTCAGATATGAATTAAAAAATTATTATACCCTAATTTACCCTAAACGTTTTAATGTAGGTAATTAAAAGATTATAAAAAAGTTTTTAGAAATGTTAATTATTTACGTTCTAAGGTCGTATATAAAAGTTCTCAAAAAACCTTTTCTAAACGTAATTATAAACGTGCTGAAAACAATGAAATGTCGTTTTTAGGATGTTTTAAAAACATGAAAATGTTTGCTGGGACCGCGGGCTCCAGGCTTGATGATTTATGTTTATTTCTCAGAGCAGTAAACAGCCTGCGGCAAAGCTACCCATATGTGTAGAGCTCAGTACTACAGATGAAGAACAACAACGTATCCCTCCTGTATCCCTCGGTGTGAGGGATACAGGCAGGATCCCATTTATATTATGTGGAGCGGCAATCTCAAGGAAGGGGATAAATCATGGACACCTAACCATTTTGTTCCATTAATGTCCTTGCCTCCACTGGGTCACATATCCATAAACAGTACCCAGTTACTAAGCACTATTACATCCACACCTCTAAGTTTGTCTCAATCACCATTATCTGTACCCCCTATGTATACATCAACTCCAGTCGGAAAGGATTTTACTACTTTTGTGTCCAAAATACAGTATGACTTTAAGGAGACACACACTTTGTTAAAAAAAACTCAATTGTCGACTGATAACGATAGCGAAAGCTCTGGCAAGCTTCGCAATGGAAAATTTTTAGCTGTAGAAGAAGTCTATTGGCATTTGCGAGAGAACAAGGTGTTTAAAAGTGTCCCAAATGGGCCTAAAGAAGATACATTTTATGTGGTTGACAATTCACATAATCTTACTAAGGGCGCCAAAACACGGTCGACCTTTCCAGACGACTGTGGAGTGTGGAACAGTGCCAGAGGTACTACCGTGAACTCCTTATTCATATGGGATAATAATAATCGTTTGAGGATAATATATTTGAGAAATGAGATATTTTGTAAAAGAGTATTATCAAAAGGGAAAACGCAGTGGGTTCCCTTAGAACCTCAGCCCTCCCCAGATACTCTCATCACAATGCACCGTTATTACACAGTCCTCAAAGGGCAGGAAAGCTTTAAGAAAAGAGTAACTGTTATTAAAGAGCTGGAGTCTGTAGCTATTGTAGAATACTGTGGCAAGCAAACAGGAGAGACGATGCATGGAAATTCACAAAACAACATTCCATATGTTCGGACCAGGCCTGAAGTTTTAGAAAATATAGGCAAGATGGTTAAGATCCAACCTCCACGAGAGGTTTATCAAAATCTGCTTATGGAAGAATCATGTTTAGCCCCAAGAGACTTCCAACAGGTAAGGAGTAAAAAATATCATGACAAGATAAAGGAACGCAAACCTATTCATAGGCACAATGTTGCTGATGACGTTTTACATGTAATTAGCATGATTAATACCCATGATTATGTAAAGAAGATAATTATTAAGCCGAACAAAGTCCCCTGTGTGGTACTGTATTCCAAGGAACAACTTGAAGATCTCAAGCAACATTTGTGTGCTGCAGGAATGGAAAACCCTAATGTTATCGGTGTTGACAGGACTTTCAATCTTGGCCCTTGTTATTTAACAACACTTGTGTACAAGAACACTACTGTAGTAACAAAAGAAAAATCAAGCAACCCTATATTCCTCGGGCCCATGTATTTACACTGGGATGGTGAATACGAGACTTACTTATCATTTTTCTCCCACCTAAGAGGCAAACTCGATAACTGTATTAACAACTCGAATGTAATGATTGGTAGTGATCAGGAAATCGCGTTAAGAAAGGCACTTATGTGTTGTTTTCCGAAGGCAACATTGTTATTGTGTAGTAACCATCTGAAAGAAAATGTTCGCCACTATTTAACGGATAATATAGGATGCACGAACACCGATAGGATTCGTATCCAAAAGAAAATATTTGGTACAAATGGGTTAGTTAGAAGTGTTTGTGAGGATCAGTTTGAAAGGGGAATCAACAATCTCATATTTTACTTTTACAAATACCCAAAGTTCAAAGATTATTTTGATAGTCGTTTGAAATCTTCTTTATGGAATTATGTGTGTGTACCTCACGCAAAAGCCAAAATGGACACGTTATGGACTAATAACAATTGTGAGTCACTAAACCATATCCTGAAACTGACTATTGATTGGAAACCCCAAAAACTGCCAGAATTAATTGAAAAAATTTGCAATGTTTCAACGCTCCAAATGCTAGATCTGAGGAGAGCATTACACGGAGAAGGCAATTATATAATATCATCCAATTTAGATAAGTACCTGGTTCCTAAGGAAGTTTGGGACCAAAAAACTAAAGATGAAAAGAGAGATTACTTATGGTGCTTTATATCAAGAAAACCTTATAATGAAAATACTAAAATGTATGACAAAAACAAAATTTTTTCAATCCCAAAAACATTTGGAATTGCCAAAAAACCATATCAGCGTAAGCGCCCCCGAAGTGAAAGAGCAGTTTAATGCTATATAATAAATGTGTTTTGGAAATAGTAGCTGACGATTTTGTGTTGATATTGCATATCTCTTACCTAATTTGTATTATGAAATATGACATGATAGTGCGTTACAGACTTCAGTTAGGAAATAATTGGACTTGTAATGTGATTACTGATCCATCTGTATCCCAGTCATTTTACTATGTTAATTTTATGTAATTTATTCTTAAGCTTAATAACATTATTTAAATGTGCTAAATTTCCATTTATATATATATATATATATATATATATATATATATATATATATATATATATATATTCTTCTTGATATATATATATATATATATATATATATATATATATATATATATATATATATATATATATATATATATTATGTTTCCAAATTTCTGATGATATACAACATATTGTGGTTTATAATTAAGTTCTTAGTAATAGTGATCCTGCATCAAAATTAACAATGTTCAAATTCGGTTTTGTATGTTAAAATTAACTACATTTTTATGTTAATTTCTTTCTGTAAATAATGATGATAAAGTGCAATAAAGGTATGATTGAGACAATGTTAAATCGTTAAATCCTAAATATATCTTGAGTCTTATACTTGAAATATTAAATGAACATATAATGTGTAGTGTAGTGTTTCAATTATTATTAAGAGGGAAGGGTTGGGGGTAATGGTTCATATGTCCACATTCGAATGCCCCTCTTCCCAGGACTGGGGGTGCGGGAGTGTACAATAAACTATACCCACCTCCGGCAGCAGCTTGTCGAAGGCGGAAGTGGAGTCTAGGCCGTTTGTCATGAAAATTATTGTGTGATGGCTCTTATTTTTATTATGGGTACATAATAAGATTATGCCTTTATTCTTAATTTATATTACAATGATGGTAAAATACACTTCTTGATGAGTATGGAGTACAAATGAACTCATTGTGTACCCTATACTCACAGGATGAGTATAGGGTACACAATAAACTACCACTCACATCATGGGTATGGGTTGCACAAGAAACTATCGGAGAGCAGAGTATGGAAAGCAAAGTAAACAAAGATTCACACGATGAGAAAGGGTTCCACAATGTCCTATGACTCACAGGATGAGTATGAGGTGCATAATAAATTACCATTCATAGGATGAGTATGGGTTTCACAATAAACTAAAGGTAACAGGATGAGCATGGGTTGCACAAACTATTGGTAACAGGATGGGTATGGGTTGCACAATAAATTACTGTGCTAGGATGAGTGTGAGTAGGATATATATATATAAACATATTGTGGTTTATAATTAAGTTCTTAATAGTGATCCTATCCTGCATCATAATTTACATAATATATATATATATATATATATATATATATATATATATATATATATATATATATATATATATATATATATATATATATATATATATATATATATATATATATATATATATATATATATGTATATATATATAATTAGGAAGTAATGTTTATTTGGGTAAGTTGTCAGCTTATATGAACTAATAGCTAGTGTGGCTTGTATATGGGGTACATCCGGTGTCTTACCCTCGACGGTACCCTCCTTACCCTTATCCGCGGCGGTACCTTTATGGTCAGGAAGCCACGGATATTTACAATGGGGCTCGGTCAGTCAATATGATTCCTTTGACATCACTAAACTAACTCTTATGTATTCTGTTCTCGTATTGACAATTTGAATGACATCAAGAATATTTTGAATATCTTCTGATATAGATGGTGCTGTAGTTGATTGTTGTTCATGACAAGTCCAATGGGTCATTACCATCGCTCAGATTAGTGGGAAGAAATTCTTGCTGCAACAATGTGTGTTCTCAGAGCTAACTAGGGTAACTAAAATACTTATTTCCTAAATAAATACTTTAATTGTAAATATTTGAAAATATATGGTATGTATCATCGGCGTGAATGCATTTTGGTTCTACAAGGTAGCCAACTCCATCAAAATATTAAATATGTACCCAACTCAATTAACGATTAATCAACCAATTACTCCATGGGATAACTTGGATCTAGCAGTTGATTTTGTAAATGCACCCAAGAAAGATAATGTACACTCTACATTATTAAAACAGTTAACACTGTGAAGCATCACTGAAAGTACTCAGAGTATGGGTAACGATGTGTATCAGTGCTATACCGACGGTTCTGTAGAAGAAGGTGGACGATGTACCGGATGTGCATGTAATATATTTGAACAATCTTCTCTCTTACATACATGAATGAAGCGCTATGCTAAACTGTGTAATTACTATTTGAGTACTGGAACACTTGATGATATATTGAACTTGTACCCTAGATTGACGATGTAACGTATCAATTATACAATGAATGTATGTGATGTAACTCTATAACCTGAGCTTGTGAAAGCACCTTAATCACCTTCAGTGATTAAGTGCTTAATTGCACACTAGTTTCTCTATCAGTTATCTCACCCTGTCAGAGTAAAAGAGACAAATATATGTGTATGTATGTGTTCAGAATTCAATTTCACCTTTGTAAATGCACGTTAATGACACTATGTAAAAGACACATCGAACACTTTATGTAGGGAATACGTAAATCTGTGTATTTATGTATTTACGTATGTAGCTTAGCCTAGCATTTTAAAAACACTACAATCACCTTATGTGGTTGATTGTTCAATAAATCCCTGAACTATATGTTTAACAAATCTCTAACCCTATCAATGGAGTTAGTTTAGTTCTTATATTATGCACCCTATACCCATCTTGTGGGCGGTAGTGGAAAGGGTTAGAGTCCATGGCGGACTGAAGAAAATGTATATATGATGGTTAGCATTGTTAATGTGTGGCCACGTCTGTGGTAGAAAATAATACAAAAAAATCAAATAAAGGTATTATTGAAACTTTATACGAAAACATTAAATCCTAAATATATCTTTAATATTATACTTGAAATATGGTATACTTTGCTCTCTCCATCGTACTTCTGCACCTGCTGGCAAGTGGTTCGGTGCAGTGTGCAGGTGATGTTCATTACTGGGTGAGCTGGCAAGTGGTGCTCACCTCCCAGCAAACACAGAACGTTTGTGGACGTTTTTAAATGGTTCCACAAAGGTAATACTGTAACTTTTGACATAAATACGTATATCTGATGTTCTTAAAACCAAAGGATATAACTAAAAACATATATTCTTGAGACACAGTTTTTTAAGATTTATGTAAAAATTTAAAAATAATAGTGAATGCTATGGTATTATAATGTTTTCATGCTTTATATTTAAGAATAAATAATTTTCAGTCAACATTTAGTTTTTTTTGTTTACTTTATGTAAACCTATCCAATTTACGTTCTTATAACATAAATATAACATTTATATGACGTCAGTATAACGTTATTTACACGACATCATTACGTTATTATGATGTTATATTAACGTATAATTCCTGTGTGAAAACCAGAATATATATTGAACTTTATGTTTTAAACCTTGTAAAGTTATCATAAAACTTGGAATAAGATGGTAAGCATGCTTTACTTATGAAAATATACAAACAAATCAACAAAAACATTTTAACATAAAAAACATAAACATAACATAAATTAATTGCATGCATGGGAGTTAACTGGAATTCTGTAATATTGCATACATGAACCTTAAGGTACAAACCCAGTGTATTTACTCATGCAGTTCTTTCCTAAATCTAAATTTTTCCAATTTTTACACTTTGTTTCGAGTTCTGTCTTGTGTTGCTACTTTTAATACCCCATTAATGTCCCCTTTGTTATGTCCATTCATCCCATTGTGCACCTCTACCATATGTCACTCCTAATTCTTTGCTTTTCTAGAGAATGTAATATAAGCTTTGACAATCTTTCTTCATATGACAGGTTAACAGGTAGAACAAAGATTACCATTTATATATGGATAACTATTATAAGTCGGTTTGAATGAGTGAATTGCTGCTTGAAGATAGGTATATACACCTGTGTTACTATCAGATTGCATCGTGGTGAGCCTAAAACCCTTCAGATCCAAGCAAAGGGTAAAATGCCAGCAGATACAATTGTGAACACATTGATACCAAAATGAAAGACATATGACGAGAATTGAGGTAACCAAAGTGAAAAGAGTGTTCACATTACATTGCACTAGAGTGCTCCCGGGTTACTTTCTCTCACTTTCTCTGTTTTGTGCGGATGGTACACCTTGCTTTTGGAGTTTATATGCATTTAAACCTGTAGATAATTCTATTGCTAACACATTGATACCAAAATGAAAGACCTAGGATGACAATTGGGGTGACCAAAATGAAAAGAGTGTATACATTTTATCGCTCTTGTGCGCTCCCTGGTAACACACTCTCGCTTACTCTGTTTGTTGCGGATGGTAAGCCGGGCTTTTGGAGTTTATATGCCTTTAGTCCTGTAGAGAATTCTATTGCGAACACATTGATGCCAAATTGAAAAAACTAGGATGAGAATTGAGGTAACAAAGTTGAAAAGGGTATACACTTTTCAGTATTATCACGCTCTCTAATGTAATGAGAGTTGCCTGAGGGTGGCTCAGCTTTCTTTTTCTGGTACCCTTGGCCTACATTCATCTTGTCGGCGGGTGGAGCGCGCTGCTGTCTTTGACATTATATGCACATAGTTCTGTTGGGAATTCTATTGCGAACGCATTGATACCAAAATGAAAGACATAGGACGAGAATTAAGGTGACAAAGTTGAAAAGAGTATACACTTTTCAGTATTTCCGCGCACTACCAGGGAATGTCCAAACAAAAATGGAGAGAGTGGAGGGGTAACTTGCCCAAAACGCGAAAGTGTTTGGGGAGATTAACTTTCGTTCAATACTATTATGCAAAAGGAGCCACACATCTATGGTTCATCCAATAAAATCAGCAGACTTCTAGATGTTACTACTGCTCGGCTTAGACTCGGTTACAAGTATTTCTGGGAATTCTCATTATCTGCCGATGTAGACCTGACCAAATGTTAACTGTCAACAAAATTATTTGCACACCCCTTCGTCACTATGTGATAGTGAATTCAGAGACAATTCTATAACCAATGTACCAACGATGTGTCAATATTTCATTCAAAATGATCTGGTACCAGAAATTTTAGCCAAATATCCCCAGTTTGCTAACTGTAAGTAGTAACTAAGTGATTGTAACCTATCCACCGCTGCCCACTGGATGGGGAGCGGTGTGCAGGACAAACATATCAATTGTGACACTAGCTCTCCACATATGTCAGTTGCTTAATTTAGAAACTGTACTTGTGATCGATCTCGAACCTATTGTTGATGTGACGACTTATACTGAATTTTGTAACTAGCTCATCAAGATTGTAACTTGCTTAGCTAAATGAATTGTTGGGTTCAGTCCCTGAGCCCATTATGTGCCTCTGCAACCCTTTCCACTACCGCCCACAAGATGGGTATGGGGTGCATAATAAATGAACTAAACTAACTTTAAGGCATCCTGAAAGAAAGCTTGGAGGGCTTGAAAAATTGCAGAACGAAGCCTTGAGGATAATCCTTGGGTGCCTTCGTACCACAAAGATACTTAATATGAGAAAGGAACTTAATATTCCGAGCGTTGTTTATCGTGTTACTGAAAATAACTGTCAAATTGGTATAAAAATGCTTAGGCTAGCTCATCCTAACCCTTGCACAGAAGCCCTCCAGAATTTCTTTATTGAATGTAAACATTGTTTCAAATAGATAAATAAAATTGGAACTGAACTCAGAAAGTATCAGATTTATAATTTGTACCAAGAGAGACAACAATAGCACTTTCCTGCACTGTAGGAAATTACACCCTTTTCAATTTTAATCCCTCCCTTTCCATCAAAGGAGCAAATTAGAGATCAGTCCCAGCTTTGTCTTGAGGCAAAGCTCAACGTCTTAAGCCATATTGATGCTCTGTCCACAGAGCATTCTCTCTCTCAAATCATATACACTGAAGGTTTCCTACAGCGCCCAACGGGTGCAGCTGGAAGTGCAGTTGTCCTGGCAATAGGATATGACTTATATTTTGAGTGGGGAGTCCGTATAAACAACTGGGCCTCTACCCTTCAGACTGAACTATTTGCCTTGCTCCTTGCACTGAAATGTGTACAAGTATCCAAACTTGATACATTAGTTGTAAGTGACTCTTTATCATCCTTAATTGCTCTCAACTCTTTAAGACATAACTGTAACATGCTTGTGTCTGAAGCTAGACACAAATACAATAACAACTTGAGGAACCTTATCATAAACAATAATCTCAACAAAAATCACATAGTTCTCAGAGGTGATTTCAATATTGACCTAGGGCTACAAAATAACCCTCAAGTAGACTGTTTCCTCAACAGCATGAATTCCTGTATGCTCATCCCCGCAATCACCAGGCCCACCCGAGTCACTCAAACATCTGCGACTACCCTGGATCACTGATGGACCAACATAACAGCTCCTCTTACATCAAGTATAATCACTGACAGAACAACTGACCACTATCCTACCTTCCTTGTAGCGAACATGGCCATAACACCACCAGGTAACAAGAAAATTACCTTTAGGTTACAATGTGAAGCGGCAATAGGCAATCTCACAAATGCCCTCCACAATGTAAACTGGGAATCTAAATTTATCAATACACAGGATAATAATTCGTTAACTAGCCTCTTTCCAAAATTTAAAGCCTTTACAATACTTATTGTCCTCTCCTCACCAAGCAAGTAACTGGCAAAAAGGTTAAATAATCCCTGGCTCACTAATGGCATACTTAAAGCAATCGACAAGAAACATGAATATGAAAAAAAAACTTAGGATTGGCCTAGTTGGAAAAGAAGTAGTTAAGAGGTATTCATCAGTGCTTACCAGTATAATAAGAGCAAAGCGTTCCTATTACGAGAATAGATTCAAAGAAGCAAAAGGCAACATAAAAAGCACATGGAGAGCCATCTCTACCATCCTAGGAGCTAAACAACATTCACATAATAAGATAAAAATCTCCAAGGATGGTTATACACCTGCAACAGATCTTGAAACAGCAACTGAATTTAATAGCTTCTTTTCATCGTTTGGTGCTCACCTTGCCCGAAAAATCCCAGAGACTCAGACATATGTTACCACATATCTTTCACGCAGCTATCCAAACTCTCTTCTCCTCTCTCCGGTCAGCCCTACAGATGTTGTGTCCATCATTCACTCGCTAAAAACCAAAGCTGGGAACATTAGTGAAATACCATCGATGGTACACAGGCGTGCCTCCCATGCCCTTGCACCATCCATAGCACTGCTGTTCAACAAATCCCTAGAGTGTCATACCTTCCCTGATATCCTTAAAAAAGCAAGAGTAACGCCAGTTCATAAAGGAGGTAACACGGCAGACATAAATAATTACAGACCCATATCGAATCTACCTATATTATCAAAATTATTTTTTTTTTTTTACAAACAGCTCTACTCCAATCTTGTAAAATTCAATATACTAAGTCCCTGTCAGTTTGGCTTCCGCTCCCAAAAGAGTACCAATGATGCTATTGTTAGTCTGCTTGACTTAATCTTCTCAGCCCTTGACAAAAGTGAGTTTCCAATTGAACTCTTCATCGGCCTGAGAAAGGCCTTTGATACTGTTAACCATAACTACCTCTTACTTAAATTCCACCATAATGGAATCCGTGGCCTTGCCCTAAACTATATCCGATCCTATCCTAGTAACAGACACCAATATGAAGCCATCAATGATATAACCTCTCCCACTCTACCACTTAATTACCGTAAAGGTGCCACAGAGCAGCATCCTAGGACCCTCCTGTTTCTTATATACATCAATGATCTCCCTAATGTCTCTAACATACTTAAACCTATATTGTTGGCTGATGATACTACTCATCTACTCTGACCCCAACCCACTCCTGTTAAATAATGTTGTAAACAATTAATTAAAAAAAGTCTACTTGTGGATGTCAACCAACAAACCTCACACAAAACATAGAAAAGACCTACTATATCTTATTTGGAAACAAATCAACAAATGCAATTCAGCTTCAGATAGATAATGTAAACATTAGCAATAAAAATGATGGAAAGTTTCTTAGCCTATACTTAGACAAGAGACTCAACTTCCGCACCCATATACAACACATAACTAAAAAGGTTTCTAAAACAGTTGGTATACTGTTTAAGATCAGATATTATGTACCCTACTCTGCTCTCCTCTCACTCTATTATGCACTTATCTATCCCTATCATTCTTATGGCGTTTGTGCTTGGGGTTCAACCTCTGCAAACTACCTCAAGCCCATCATCATCCAGTAAAAATCTGCTATCAGGACAATAAATAACTCTACCTTCAGACAACACACAGCTCCCTTGTTCAAATCCTTAAACATGCTAAACAAATTCACTCCATACATTCTCCTGTGTAAATTACGTTTATAAAGCCCTTTTTCTAACTGCAAACCCTGTTCTGAAACTCTTCCTGGACAGATGTAATAGAACACATGGCCACGTCCCCACCAGACATAAATATCTCTTTGATATCCCCAGAGTCAAACTTAATCTATGTAAACACTCTATGTAAATAAAGGGACCTAGTCTATGGAACTCACTCCCTTATAATGATTTGAAAAGCTGTCCAACTTCTGCCATATTCAAAAATAAAACCAAAAAGTACCTGTAGTACTTTTTAAGTACGAGGGAGTAATGCGCAAAGCGTCCCTCACCTGTGACGTCACAGCGTCACCTGACGCCATATCAACACATCGGCCATTTTGTCGTCAGTTCAGTCATGGCGAGGACTAACCCTTCATGCAAACTGCACCTACTATCAAGAAGAAGAAGATTTTGTGTTCCACCGATAGTATTATCGTAAGTAAGCACTTATATTTTATATTTTATTAAATTAATTGATTCTATTTTTCTGTAATAAAGGTCCAAAGGGTTGTTAAGGAACAAGGGTGTAGCGATACCGACGCTCAGTGCGCTCAACTCACACCAAAGTATCACCTGTGTAGCTTCTGTAATTAGTGTTAATTAGTTATGCTATAAGATAATGAAGCGAGTATAAGATTAACTCGCTACAAGGGTACTGTGTTGGGAGGTGAGGGCTGTTACTGGTGTCTGTGGGGATGTGAGGACTTGTACCAACCACTATCACCACCAGTACCTTGTCTTGCATCCTGCTTAGTATTCCTATTGAGATATGAAGTATTATTGCATTCATATAATTATTCATTCATTGTCATTACTATTTTTATGGGCTATGTTCTGTTACCCTAATGCTTTTTACCCCTGGGCATGTCCATTTACTCTCCAGCCCTTCACAAGCCACTGCTGCACCCCCTCCATGCCCATACTTACTGTGCTTATTCTTACAGGACTGCACTGCATTATGTGGTGCTCACTGCCTGGACACCTTGATACATGCATTATAGGGTTCTGGTAGTTGTTCTACTCACCAAGCCCTTCCAAGGCCAGGCTTGACATGTGAGAGCTTGGTCCAACAGGCTGTTGCTTGGACAGGCCCCTCAGGCCCACATATCCACCACAGCCTTGTTTGTCCGGCACTTCAAAATCAAATGTTTATTTACGTAAGGTACATACATATTTTTAGGTAAGGTACTCTTTATTTGGGTAAATTTATCTTCGTAGTATTTAGCTTTGGCTCGTCTAATTATCTTGGATAGCAATAACGAGTAATTCTTTGAGAATTCTTTGGAGACAATTCCTAACCTATACTTCTCCCAACCTATACTTCTTCTCAAGGTCATCTTCACTTCTTGAAGATGTTCAGGTTTTCTCTTGAAGATGTCGACGGTTGTTCCAGCAATACTGTATTTCTTTTATTGCTGAAAACCTGTTTTCAGCCATAAAAAAATAATCCTGAATCCAGAAAAAAATCCCTTTTGTATCGTCTGGAAATTTTCAAATATTGCTGATCAAACCTGAGTCTAAATTATTTGTATATATTATGAATTACAGAGGTCCCAGGACAGGGTTTTTAGGCACTCCACTTACATTTTCCCACTCTGACTTAACCCCCATTTATACAAACTCAGTCTTATCTTTTAGCTAATAATTTATTGTACACACCATACTCAGCCTGTGTAGGGTAGTTTATTGTGCATGTGTAGTATATATATTTGTGTAGTATATTTGGTATATTTAATGCCTCTAACCTCTCCTCATAGTTCTTGTCCTTCAGTTCTGGGAGCCACTTAGTAGCATGTCTTTGCACCTTTTCCAGTTTGTTTATGTGCTTCTTAAGATATGGGCACCATACAACCGCTGCATATTCCAACTTTGGTCTAACAAAAGTCGTGAACAATTTCTTGAGTATTTCGCCATCCATGCATTTAAAAGCTCTGAATATTATCCTTTACCTGCAATTGGTTGTTGCTGTATTTATAGAATATGATTTGTTCTACTTTACATTTGTTTGTTCCTTTTTTTCAAAATTTCTTTCTGCCTCTCTCCTCACTGCCGTGTAGTTGTTTCTCTTTGTATTACTGGTATGTTTGGGGGTTTGGCCTCTTCGTATATTGATTCCATTTTTGTGTCTTTTGGTCTCTGTCCGTCTTGAAATTTCAGTTGAACAAATCCTGTTTCCTAGTTCTGCATCTTTGTTTTGGTATAAATGTTTTTGTTCCTTTATCATATATTTCACAAAATTGACATACTGTGCATTAATTCATCTCAATTACTTCCTTTCCTAACAGCAAGCCTTTCCAGTAAAATTCTTTGAATTCTTTTCTGACTTCCAGCCTAATGTTTGTTTTATCCTAGTGTGTATGATGCCTAGCGTGTGTCTGGTGCCTGTTGTGTTAAACCGAAGATAAATGCATAAGTATAGGTCAGTAATTTCTCCAGCTTTGAAAGGGGCTTTCATTATGCAGCAGTATTCCACTCTAGAGAGCACTAGCGTCTTGAAAACTATCATCATCGGTATAGCATCTCTAGTGTGAAAAGTTCTTGTTATCTATCCTGTCATTTTTCTTGCAGTTGTGACGGCTACTTTATTGTGTTCTTTAAATGTAAGGCCTTCTGACATCAGTACACCCAAATCCTTTACGTTGCTTTTCCGTTCAATGTTATGATTTGACTGAGTTTTGTAAGTGGTTTCCGTTTTTATATTTTTTATTTTTTTCCGTAGCGCATGAGCTGAAACTTATGTTCGTTAATCACCATGTTATTTTCTGTAGCCCATAGAAAGACCTGATTTACATCTGATTGGAGGTTTGCCGTGTCCTCTATGTTGCCTACTCTCGTGAAGATTCTAGTGTCATCTGCAAAGGATGATCAAGTACTATAGGTTGTGTCCTTGTCTATGTCCGATATGAGGATGAGAAAAAGTATTGGAGCAAGCACAGTACGCTTGGGGACTGAGCTCTTTACGGTTGATGGTCCAGATTTTATTTTGTTGACTACTACACATTGGGTTCTATTAGTCAGGAAGTTGTATATCCATCTGCCTATTTTTCCGGTAATTCCTTTTGAACGCATTTTATGAGCAATAACACAATGGTCACATTTGTCAAAGGCTTTTTTTTGTCAAAGCGTTTTGTTTGTCTTCCATGGCATCTAGTGCCATGTCAGAGTGGTCCAGCAACTGTGATAGGCAAGAGCGCCCTGTTCTGAAACCATGTTGTCTGGGGTTATGGAGATGCTGTGATTCCATGTATTTTGTGATCTTACTTCTTAGCATTCTCTCAAAGATTTTTATGATGTGCGATGTTAGTGCTATCGGTCTGTAGTTTTTTGCCTCTGCCTTATTTCCTCCTTTATGGGGCGGTGCTATCTCTGCTGTTTTTAGTATGTCAGGGACAATGCCAGTATCTTGGCTTTGTCTCCAAAGAATGTGAAGGGCCTGCGATAACGTTTTTTACAGTTCTTGATGAATATAGAGTTCCAAGAGTCAGGGCCTGGTGCAGAGTGCATAGGCATACTGTCTATGGCTTCTTCAAAATCCAGTGGGGATAGGATCACATCTGATTTATGATTTGATGTTGGTATCATATCCATGAAAAATTCATTTGGGTTATCAATCAGATGGATGGAGAGCTACACTCGTGGTGTCCCATTTTCCCAGCACTCTTTGTCATATAATGCTTTGAAACTTTTGACGGATTTGGCCTCCACCACCTTCTCACCTAACATGTTCCAACCGTTTACCATTCTGTTTGCAAAAGTGAATTGTCTTACATTTCTTCGGCATCTTTGTTTAGTTCGTTTAAATCTATAACCTCTTGTTCTTGAAATTCCAGGTCTCGGGAAATCTTCCCTATCAAGTTTATCAATTCCTGTTACTGTTTTGTACGTAGTGATCATATCTCCTCTTTTCCTTCTGTCTTCTAGTTTTGGAATATTTAATGCCTCTAATGTCTCCTCATAAATCCTGCCCTTCAGTTTTGGTATGAATGTTTGTGTGCCTTCATCGTATATTTTGCAAAATATGGAATACATCTCATTTACTTTACTTTAAGAATATGGTTCGATCAATTAAAAACCCTCTTGTTCAAATTGCAAAGAGACTGAAAGAGATGCAGCATGCTCAATGGATTATATATTAGTGATTATTATTAGGATTATATATTAGTGAATCATATTAGTGATTCAATTATTATGGTCATAAAACAATAAACAAATAGTTTTGGTGTTATTACACTCTATTCACAGGTTATATATAAGTATCTGCATGTTTTGTTCACCATTACAAACCACTAAGTTGGTTTGATTTTTGTTGAGATTGTTATTTATGATAAGATTCCTTACGTTATCTGAGAATGAAGCTATGTCGGTATTGGGAAATCTATAGATGGCACTTATAGTCAAGGAGGATTTAAGGGATTTACTGGAGAACTTGGCAAAGGTATATTCACAATAGTCGTCTCTATTACTAATGAGACTATTGCAGATGAAGGTATCTTTGTAAGATATTGCTATGCCACCTCCTTTTTTTATTAGGCCTGCAGTTGTGAATGGCTTTATTATCAGCCAAGTTGTAGCATACAACATAGCATATATATGTATATGGCATACATATATATATATATACATATATATATATATATATATATATATATATATATATGTATATATATATATATATATATATATATATATATATATATACACATATATATATATATATATACACATATATATATATATATATATATATATATATATATATATATATATATATATATATATATATATATATATATGTTATGTTATGTTACAACATAACAGGCCAATTACACTGGATTAATCTTTGTGTTTAGATAGGAGATGCCTCGTATGGGCCAATAAGCCTTCTGCAGCCCCTATGTTTATCCCTTATGTATCCCCCCATGTTTTCACCTTCATTGTATTATCACCTGACCTAATGCGGGTATAAAATCAACTAATATATATATATATATATATATATATATATATATATATATATATATATATATATATATATATATATATATATATATATATATATATATATATTCAAAATTCGTCAGTGTACTACATTTTTGTTGTTGCTTTTAGGTGATGCTTTTAACCAGTGTACGTGGGTCTGATTGTGCAACCACAGTTCGAAGAATAATGAAGATATGAACAAACGGCCTGTGGTCACTATACAGTCTGGAAGGGCAAAAGAAGAAATTGGCATTTCTACAAAAACAAGAACTATATAATGTTATTTTAAGTAAGTAACCAAAAAATTAAATAATTTTTTTAAAGTTTAAAATTCACTTAAAAATGTAAATTTTAAGTTAAAAAATTTTAACCAAAAAACTTGATATTTTTCATATTTGGAACCATTCCATAATCCCAAGCATAAATGATTATATTTCTATCACTTGCTCTTAAGATTGTTTCATTTAATAGAGGTTGGGCATAATTGTTCTCTGCTGCTAATAGAACTGACTGACTTAGCTATAGGAAAATGTAAAATTAATTGGTTTATCCATTACAGTATTTTGCAGTTTATTTCATGATCCTGTGCTTAATACTTGCATAAATAGTAGATTACAAAATGCATTTTTATATCATTAGTATTGAATAATAATAATGCAAATAATTGACTTATAAATGATGTACAATTAATTGGTAGGTGATATTATATTATTAATATTTTTTCATTCTTGCAAAGCCTTAACAAAGTCATTAACATGTTAATATAAACTTGATCACCTTCCACTTATTTTCTCATGTGCTACCTACATGTACAAAACCTTATTCCTAAATGCATATTTTGTTCTGAAACTTGTCCTTTATATGTTGTGTATCACCATCTCTGGAGAGTTTTATCTGATTGATGTATAAATTACTTTTAATTTTACAGAATATTATTGTTATACTGAATTTATTATTATATAAATAACTTAATTTTACAGAATCATCTATCAACGCACATCCACAAGTTGAGGAGGAGGATGTGACCTTCCAGATGTCTGAAGTACTGAAACAGGCACCAAACAGGCCTGGTGGATCTAGGTACAAGGTAAAATAATTTAATTTTTTTTTTTTTTTTTTTACTAATTGTTCGATATATATATATATATATATATATATATATATATATATATATATATATATATATATATATATATATATATATATATATAAATATATATATAATGTGTCGTACCTAGTAGCCAGAACGCACATCTCAGCCTACTATGCAAGGCCCGATTTGCCTAATAAGCCAAGTTTTCTTGAATTAATGTTTTTTCGACTACCTAACCTAACATTTTCAGCTACCTAACCTAACCTATAAAGGTAGGTTAGGTTCGGTCATATATCTCTATTAATTTTAACTCCAATAAAAAAAGAATTGACCTCATACATAATGAAATGGATAGCTTTATCATTTCATAAGAAAAAAAATAGAGAAAATATATTAATTCATGAAAACTTGGCTTATTAGGCAAATCGGGCCTTGCATAGTAGGCTGAAAAGTGCGTTCTGGCGACTAGGTACGACATATATATATATATATATATATATATATATATATATATATATATATATATATATATATATATATATATATATATATATATATATATATATATCGTACCTAGTAGCCAGAACTCACTTCTCAGCCTACTATTCAAGGCCCGATTTGCCTAATAAGCCAAGTTTTCCTGAATTAATATATTTTCTATAATTTTTTTCTTATGAAATGATAAAGCTACCCTTTTCACTATGTATGAGGTCAATTTTTTTTTATTGGAGTTAAAATTAACGTAGATATATGACCGAACCTAACCAACCCTACCTAACCTAACCTAACCTATATATCTAGGTAAGGTTAGGTTAGGTAGCCAAAAAAAGCTAGGTTAGGTTAGGTTAGGTAGGTTAGGTAGACGAAAAAACATTAATTCATGAAAACTTGGCTTATTAGGCAAATCGGGCCTTGCATAGTAGGCTGAGAAGTGAGTTCTGGCTACTAGGTACGACATATATATATATATAATATGTATGTGTGTGTGTGTGTGTAATTACCTAAGTGTAGTTAAAGGATGAGACCGTCTTCCCAGCACTCTTTGTCATATAACGCTTTGAAACTACTGACAGTCTTGGCCTCCACCACCTTCTCACCTAACTTGTTCCAACCGTCTACCACTCTATTTGCGAAAGTGAATTTTCTTATATTTCTTTAGCATCTGTGTTAAGCTAGTTTCAATCTATGACCTCCTGTTCTTGAAGTTCCAGGTCTCAGGAAATCTTCCCTGTCGATTTTATCAATTCCTGTTACTATTTTGTATGTAGTGATCATATCACCTCTTCTGTCTTTTAGTTTTGGCATATTTAATGCCTCTAACGTCTCCTCGTAGCTCTTGCCCTTCAGTTCTGGGAGCCACTTAGTAGCATGTCTTTGCACCTTTTCCAGTTTGTTGATGTGCTTCTTAAGATATGGGCCAACTTCTGTTGTTGGGCACCACACAACAGCTGCATATTCTAGCTTTGGCGTAACAAAAGTCATGAACAATTTCTTTAGTATATCACCATCCATGTATTTAAACGCAATTCTAAAGTTAGAAAGCGTAGCATAGGCTCCTCGCACAATATTCTTTATGTGGTCCTCAGGTGATAGTTTTCTATCTAGAACCACCCCTAGATCTCTTTCTTTATCAGAATTCTTTAAAGATTTCTCACATAATGTATAGGTTGTGTGGGGTCTATGTTCTCCTGTTCCACATTCCATAACATGGCATTTATTAACATTAAATTCCATTTGCCAAGTGGTGCTCCATATACTTATTTTATCCAGGTTTTCTTGAAGGGCATGACAATCATCTAAATTTCTTATCCTTCCTATTATCTTAGCATCATCAGCAAACATGTTCATGTAATTCTGTATACCAACTGGTAGATCATTTATGTAGACAATAAACATCACTGGTGCAAGAACTGAACCCTGTGGTACTCCACTTGTGACATTTCTCCAGTCCGATACATTGCCTCTGATTACTGCCCTCATTTTTCTATGTCAGAAAATTTTTCATCCATATTAGAAGCTTACCTGTCACCCCTCCAATATTTTCCAGTTTCCAGAACAACCTCTCTATGTGGAACTGTCGAATGCCTTTTTTAGGTCCAGATAGATGCAGTCAACCCAACCATCTCTTTCCTGTAATATATCTGTTGCTCGATCATAGAAACTGAGTAAATTCGATACACAGGATCTTCCAAATCGAAAACCATACTGTCTGTCTGAAATTATATCATTTCTCTCCAGGTGTTCTACCCATTTAGTTTTAATTATTTATTCCAATTCCAATTTTTTCCAATAATGTGTGTGTGTGTGTGTATATTTGTGTTGTTGAATATGACCGAAAGTCATAGTCTTTCTGCCCCTCTCCTTACTGCTATTGTTGTTTCTCGCATCTTTGTATTGCTTGTATGTTTGGGCAATTTTTCCCTTTTTCCTAGTTGTGTATCTCTGCTTTAGTATAAATTTTGTTGTGCCATTATCATATATTTCACAAAACTTGACATACATCTCATTTACTTCATGTCCTAACAGCAAGTGTTTGTCAAATTCCTTAAGGAAATATCTGAGTTCCCCATAATGACCTCTCCACAAGTCAGGTTTTTCAACTGCTTCAAGCTCATTTTCTTCCAGATTATAATGCATTGCATACTTTATTCCCAAAAAGACATGGTCACTTTTACCCAAGTGACAATGTCACTTGGGTAAAAGGAGGGAGGTACTGAAAGGAGGAAAAGGGAGGTACCAAAGGAGGGAGGTACTGAATGATAAATATATCTTTCTCTTTCCTGGTAAATATAATATCCAGCATGGAGGGAACATCCCCTTCCCTCATCCTCGTAGCTTGTTTAACATGTAGAAACATGTATGTTTACAGGGTGAGGTTTACGAAATTATATATATATATATATATGCAAACAAGCCTGAATGGTCCCCAGGACTATATACAACTGAAAACTCACACCCCAGAAGTGAATGATAAATATATCATTCTATATATATATAAATATATATACCCAGTAATATATATATATATATATATATATATATATATATATATATATATATATATATATATATATATATATTAAAGTTTGTGTGTGTGTAATTTATATAAATAAATAATTAAATATTAATTTTGTTAATATCTTTTCAGGGAAAACTTGCAAGTACAATTCGTATACAAGAGGGGCAACAAGAGCCAGAGGATGTCTACTAAGAAAATATATAAGTCTTTATCCTCACACTCTTGATATATGGTCTTCTCTGGTCTCTTTATTTTCTCTCCTCACAAATGTCCCTTTTTTTTTATTTCTTTTACGTTTCTCTCCTGTTTTTCCTAACTTTTAATCTCTCCTTTCTTCCTCTCTTCTAACACCTCTCGTTTCCTGTCTCTTCTAGCTTCTCTCTTCCTTTACTTTTTATATTTGTGGTATTCATTTATGTCATTTTTATCTTGTATATTTTTCTTGTATTTTTTTCTTATCTTGTGTTTCTCTTCCCCTTCTCTTCAATGATTTCTCATTTCTCTCCTCTCTCTGTTGTTTCTGTTCTGTCTTCTCTCTCCTTGCCTTAATTTTGTTCTGTCTCCTCTTTTGTTGTGTGTGTGTCTTTCTGTCTCTGTCTGTCTGTCTCTCTCTTTCTCTCTTTTTCTCTTTCTTTCTCTCGCTCTCTCTCTCTCTCTCTCTCTCTCTCTCTCTCTCTCTGTCTCTCTCTCTCTCTCTCTCTCTCTCTCTCTCTCTCTCTCTCTCTCTCTCTCTCTCTCTCTCTCTCTCTCTTTCATTCTCTTTCTTGCTCTTTCTTGCTCTCTCTCTGGCTCTCTTGCTCTCTCTCTCTGGCTCTCGCTCTCTCTCTCGCTCTCTCTCTCGCTCTCTCTCTCTGGCTCTCTTGCTCTGGCTCTCTTGCTCTCTCTCTCTCTGGCTCTCTCTCTCTCTCTGGCTCTCTTGCTCTCTCTGGCTCTCTTGCTCTCTCTCTGGCTCTCTCTGGCTCTCTTGCTCTCTCTCTGGCTCTCTTGCTCTCTCTCTGGCTCTCTTGCTCTCTCTCTGGCTCTCTTGCTCTCTCTCTCTGGCTCTCTCTCTCTCTCTCTCTCTCTCTGGCTCTCTCTCTGGCTCTGGCTCTCTCTCTCTCTGGCTCTCTCTTTCTCTCTGGCTCTGGCCCTCTCTCTCTCTCTCTCTCTCTCTCTCTCTCTCTCTCTCTCTCTC
This sequence comes from Procambarus clarkii, assembly GCF_040958095.1. Classification (NCBI taxonomy): domain Eukaryota; kingdom Metazoa; phylum Arthropoda; class Malacostraca; order Decapoda; family Cambaridae; genus Procambarus; species Procambarus clarkii. The sequence goes on from NC_091204.1 coordinate 28,995,547, forward strand.
TCTCTCTCCCCCTCTCTTTCTCTCTTTCTCTGGCTCTCGCTCTCTGGCTCTCTCTCTCTGGCTCTCTCTCTCTGGCTCTGACTCTCTCTCTAGCTCTGACTCACTCTCTCTCTGGCTCACGCTCTCTCTCTCTCTCTCTGGCTCTGGCTCTCTCTCTCTGGCTCTCTCTCTCTCTCTCTGGCTCTCTCTCTCTCTCTGGCTCTCTCTCTCTCTCTGGCTCTCTCTTTCTCTCTGGCTCTCTCTCTCTCTCTCTGGCTCTGGCCCTCTCTCTCCCTCTCTTTCTCTCTTTCTCTGGCTCTCTCGCTCTCTCTGGCTCTCGCTCTCTCTGGCTCTCGCTCTCTCTGGCTCCCGCTCTCTGGCTCTCTCTCTCTCTGTCTCTCTCTCTCTCTGGCTCTCTCTCTCTCTCTGGCTCTGGCTCTCTCTCTCTGGCTCTGATTCTCTCTCTAGCTCTGACTCACTCTCTCTCTGGCTCTGGCTCACGCTCTCTCTCTCTGGCTCTCTCTCTCTCTCTGGGTCTGGCTCTCTCTCTCTCTGGCTCTCTCTCTCTCTCTCTGGCTCTCTTTCTCTCTGGCTCTCTCTCTGGCTCTGGCTCTCTCTCTGGCTCTGGCTCTCTCTCTCTCTGGCTCTGACTCTCTCTCTCTCTGGCTCTGGCTCACACTCTCTCTCTGGCTCTGGCTCTGGCTCACGCTCTCTCTCTGGCTCTCGCTCTCTCTCTCTGGCTCTCATATTTCATTTGATTTAAAAATGTCTGAGATTTTTACTTAATCTAAGTTATATTGCATGGTGCTAATATGAATATTATACATGACTTTTTTCTTTTCTTTCTCTCTCTCTTTCTCCCTTTCTTTCTCTTTCTTTCCTTCTCTCTCTCTTTTTCTTTCTCTTTCTACATGAATATTATACTTGACTGTTTACATTCACTTGTAGATTTTTATTTTTAGTTAATTAGTCCTAAACTTTTGATTAATAGATTTTTATTATTAGTCATAGAAAAACTATAGTGTTATATGTATACTCGGAAAATTTTACTTGTTTTAGTTTTAAGTAACAATAACTCCTTGTAACGTCAGACTGATCTCAGCATGACATGAATCACAGGCTGCTTGATCACAAAATATATTGTGTTCACATATTGCATATATAGATTTTTATAGATTTTTAAATTTTTACTTTTATATTCTGTTATAGATATAGTCTATATATTTCGAGCTATTACATATATTTTGTTGTATTACTCATTCTTAATTAAATAAATATAATATTTTAATTCTCTTTTTGTACCCTATTTATTTGTAATTTACACATACATATATAGGATGTCCATTTCTTTCTCAGATATGTCTTCTTTCTTTCTCTCCCTTTCTATTTCAGATATGAATTAAAAAATTATTATACCCTAATTTACCCTAAACGTTTTAATGTAGGTAATTAAAAGATTATAAAAAAGTTTTTAGAAATGTTAATTATTTACGTTCTAAGGTTGTATATAAAAGTTCTCAAAAAACCTTTTCTAAACGTAATTATAAACGTGCTGAAAACAATGAAATGTCGTTTTTAGGATGTTTTAAAAACATGAAAATGTTTGCTGGGCTGCCAGCTCACCCAACGAAAATTTGGTTTTTAATACACTTACACATTTATTGGGTCTTTCCTTCACCTTCATTCAAGCACTAGGGTATTACAGTAAGTGTTTTAATTATAATATTTATTAACGTTATTATTTTTAATTTTTATTATTATTAGTATTATTATTAACAGGAGAGGATCGAGTGTGTGTGTGTGGGGGGGGGGGGGAATAATGGTACACATGTCCACATCCCAATGCCCGCCCTTCCAGGACTGGGGGTGCGGGGGTGTACAATAAACTATACCCACATCCGGCGGCAGCTTGTCGAAGGCGGAAGTGTAGCCTAGAGAATTTGTCATGATAATTAGTGATGACTCTTATTTTGATTATGGGTCTGTAATCCAGTTAAGCTTTTATTCTTAATTTACATTACAATGCTGGTAAAATACACTTCTTGATGATGAGTATGGAGTACAAATGAACTCATTGTGTACCCAAGTTCAAGTTCAAGTATGTTTATTGAGATAAGCAATAAATAAATCTCAAAGGGATAGAGTAGCTTAGGCTATTTCAACCCCCCTCTAATTCAAGTCCCTCAAGGGGCGCACAAATACTGTGACTACAAATAGACAAATAACATTACAAGAATCCAAACAAGAATTGTGAACCCTATACTCACAGGATGAATATAGGGTACACAATAAACTACCACTCACATCATGGGTATGGGTTGCACAAGAAACTATCGCGCAGAGGATGAATATGGAGAGCAAAGTAAACAAAGATTCACACGATGAGAAAGGGTTGCGCAATGTCCTATGACTCACAGAATGAGTATTAGCTGCACAATAAACTACAGGTCACAGGATAAGTATGGGTTGCACAATAAATTACAGGTCACAGGATGGGTATGGGCTGCACAAACTACCGGTAACAGGATGAGTATGGGATGCACAATAAATTACGGGCCACAGGATGAGTATGGGTTGCACAAACTACTGGTAACAAGATGAGTATGGGATGCACAATAAATTACCGCACAGAGGATGAGTATAGGGTGCACAAACTGGTTGGGTAAATGGAAATGGTTGGGTACATTTCCTTTCACCTAATGCGACTATTCATGTGTCCGGACTTTCAATTCAGTTATATTTATGCCAAAGTATTAACATGCAGCTTATATTTATGTCTTTATGATGACATAGAAAACTTCGTTTATTACAATATCTAGATTAAATTAACATTGATCTTCGGAAGGTCATAGTTCCCATATCGGTAAGGAGAGCGTCGGCCATGAAGCCTTGTTTAAAGTATGAATATTTTTCCTCTCTAATAAGGTATAATCTCTGTGATGGATTCACAAAAACTATTTTATATCTGCCTTTCTGATAACATATACAAATATAATCTTTATTTGTGAATATTTGTTAATTAAGCAATATATCAGAGGGCGTGTAGGGTTCGGTGTTCAATGAACGAAAAGGACTGGATCACTGTGTACAGGAGGCTGATATGGCAGCAAACACTCTCCTGGCGACCATATTTCTTGGATAAGTCGCTCCACACAATTGTCGCTTGGACCGTCGACTTCCTATGGCGTCACCTCTCACATATTTACGTCTCATTTCGTTATGAAATTAGATTATTTCAGAGAAAAAATAGGTTTGATCATGTTCTACGTGTAGCACCAACATTATAGTAAGTAAATATACCATATTTCTTCATTACTTACGTAATGCTAATACGTTTTGGGTAGTTTTGGCCTGTTTTGGGCGATTGGGGTAATTCTATGGACCGGAATGCACTAACATATGAGTCTTCATATTTCCACGCTGACTGAATCTCTTCCCACACTCTGGACACTTATGAGGTTTGTCTTCTGAATGCACTAACATGTGAGTCTTCACATGTGAAGGCCAGGTGAATACCTTCGGACACTGTGGACACTGGTGAGTCTTCATCTTCTTTATGACAGGTGCAGTTTGTGTGAAGGTTTTCTCCCCCGGATGTTGGGAGAAGCGTCAAGGCTTGAGTGTTGTTTCTTAGAGTTAGACTTGATGTGAGCACTTGGCGGTCAATGGTGGTGCTTCTTCTTTATGATAGGTGCAGTTTGTGTCAAAGTTTTCCCTTAATGCTCGTGCTGGACATCACCGGCTGGGGCGCTAAAATGGCGGCGGTTGTTTACCCTCTCATCACCTAAGCGTTCCAATGTTTTTGTCTGGTTCCACATATCATTTTTCCTACTTCTTATTATTTTTGTTTATACTGGTCATTTACAATTAACGCTTGTATTTATCCTTATGTTTTTCAATCAAAGAATGTACTTTGGAATTATTTCTTTAAACATAATGCCACACGATTATACTTTTTAAAGGAAACAGCTTTTCCAAAGTGGATGTGAACCATAATGGAAATGACCCAAGTATCAGCTGGGTTAACCCATGTATCGCGTTTTCACAATGGTCACCCATGTGGGGATAGACGAACGCCGAAATAATATTGTTGAAAACATCTTGATAAGTTATTAAACCAAAATTATTTATTAGTCAGAAGAAAGACAGAAATGGGATCTATATGTAAATCCTCTACCAGAAAAATATTTTAAGTAAAACCGAAGATATTTGTAGTTGTATAAAAGTGGCAGTTTTCATCGTTCGTCGAGCACGAAACTAGCTCAAGTTCAAGTTCAAGTATGTTTATTGAGATAAGAAAGAAATACATCTCAAGGGAATAGAGTAGCTTAGGATATTTCTACCCGCCTCTACTTCAAGTCCCTCAAGGGGCGCACAAATTCAGTGAGTACAAATAGACAAATAACATTACAAGAATTTAATTTAACATATCAGGTTAATATAGTATATTAACCTGAGTATATCCTAAGTATACTGTCTATCATACCATTATCACACATCCAAACAATTTGATGTGGTACACTACTTATTTCCTTACTTCTATAGTTATCAATAAGTTGACACTCTAATACATAATGTTCTAGCTAAGGTGTGGGCGTGAGGCAATTTACACTCCTTATCTTTTTCACTGACATGAACACCGTATTGCCAGATATATTTGTATCCTAATCTTAATCTCATGTAAATTGAATCCTTCCAAGTAGACTTTCCTTTACCATAGGTGAAGGACGAGTTTGTATTACTGAATAATTCTTAAGTGTGTTACTACTGTCCACCATTGCCATTCTCTTTATCAATTCTTCACCCTCTTGGATCATCAGGCATGGAAGGATATTAAAAGAATTAAAGGCGATAAGATCGGCCAAGTAGCACACCCTCACCCTCTACACAGAGCAAACGAGTTAGTCGATGCTTGGGCAACCACCTCTAGCTTCAATAATCTTCCCCCAGACACACAATTCAGGTTAAATGTTGGTTACGGAGATCGGGAAAGGCTCGTTGACTTCACGCTCCACAAGGAAGATGAATGCAACGTGCCATTTACTGAGTTTGAATTACTCGCGGCCCTAAACAAAGGTAAAGCCACATCCCCCGGTGAAGATGGTATCACTTATGACATATTGCGTCTGCTCCCTTTAGTACCAGGGAATCCCCTGCTTGAGCTGTATAATATGAGCTATGTTACTAGGGAGCTTCCTATCTCTTGGAACAACAGTATAATCATTCCAATTCCCAAGCCAAATCAAGAGAATGCTTTCCGCCCAATTTCCCTTACTAGCTGCATTTGCAAAACATTCGAGAGAATGGTCCTAAACCGTCTCCTCCATAGAATAAGAACCATGCTATCCCCCAGATATATTGCTTCATGCATGGAAGGAGTGTGCATCATTGCATCACCACCTTTCTTACCCTGCACACTGAAAAGTCATATACCACCTTCCTAGATCTTTTGTCTGCCTTTGATATTGCAAATAGACATGTTATCTTGAGTGAGCTTGCAAGAATGAATATTGGTGGTCGGCTTCTTTCTTGGAACAGGGGTTACTTATCCAACAGGAAGTCATCTGTATTTTTCCAGGGGCATAGGAGTGTAACAAGAGACTTTGAACTAGATACCCCGCAGGGAGGTGTCCTCATTCCTACCTTATTTAATATCTTAATAAACACGCTGTTAAACTCTGTACCTAGCAAACCCAACGTCCACATCATTAGCTATGCTGATGATATAATGATACACACCACTGGGTATGCTAACACGCAGAACACTCTTAACTCTGTATTAGACTCATGTCAGGACCTAGGAATATTTATCTCAGCAGAGAAAACAAAGATACTAAATCGGAGCCCACCCAGGCAGCGAGGAGCTGTTCGCAAGATGCAACTGTCTGATGGCTCCCAGCTTGACTATGTAAACAGATTCAAAAATCTTGGCCTTGAGGTGCCACTGTATGGTCCTGTTGTATTCAGACTCTGTCGTCAGTATAAAGAGAGGCTCCGAGCTCTCAGGGCTGTTGCAGGTTATCACTCAGGCTATGGTGCCAATGTCAGGATTGTCAAAATGATGTACCTTGCATACATCAGATCTTCAGTGGGTTATGCTGCACCTCTGCTTGTTTTGATGCCTGAAAGAAAGTTTGGAGGGCTTGAAAAATTGCAGAACGAAGCCTTGAGGATAATCCTTGGGTGCCCTCGTACCACAAAGATACTTAATATGAGAAAGGAACTTAATATTCCGAGCGTTGTTGATCGTGTTACTGAAATTAACTGTCAAATTGGTATAAAAATGTATAGGCTAACTCATCCTAATCCTTGCACAGAAGCCCTCCAGAATTTCTTTATTGAAGATCAGCATTGTTCCAAATGGATAACAAAAACTGGAACTCAACTCAGAATGTATCAGGTTCATGATTTGTACCAAGAGAAACAACAACGGCACTTTCCTGCACCGTGGGAGGTTACACCCTTTCCAGTTTTAATCCCTCCCTTTCCACCCAAGAAGCAAATTAGAGATCAGCTCAAGCTTCGTCTTGAGGCAAAGCTCAACGCCTTAAGCCATAAATCCATCATTCTCTGTAAAATCTCTTGTATGTATGTACCTTACATAAATAAACATTTATTTATTTATTATTATTTATATTGATGCTCTGTCCACAGAGCATTATCTCTCTCAAATCATATACACTAATGGTTCCCTACACCGCACCACGGGTACAGCTGGAAGTGCAATTGTGCTGACAATGGGCGATGGCTTGTACTTTGAGTGGGGAGTCCGTATAAACAATTGGGCCTCTACCCTTCAGACCGAACTATTTGCCTTGCTCCTTGCACTGAAATGTGTACAAGTCTCCAAACTTGATACATTAATTGTAAGTGACTCTCCATCATCCTTAATTGCTCTCAACTCTTTAAGACATAACTGTAACATTCTCGTGTCCGAAGCTAGACACAAATACAACAAAATTATTAATGATGGCAACAGAGTCCATTGCATGTGGTCACCATCTCATGTTGGCCTCCGAATGCATGATAGAGCTGATAAGTTAGCCAAAGAATCTGCCTTTAAAGGAGACGTTGAGTGTAACCTTGGATTGTCAATGAGCAATCTGAGAGCAGTAGTACACCGAGAACTTCAACAAGATCTTGTAGATCTGAGGTAAAGTGAAATCGACACCAGTAATTCCATCTATCATCATACTATCATGCAAGACGAGCCACACATCTATGGTTCATCCAATAAAATAAGCAGACTTATAGATGTTACTACTGCTCGGCTTAGACTCGGTTACAAGTATCTCTGGGAATTCTCATTATCTGCTGATGTAGACCTGACCAAATGTAAACTGTGTCATCAAAATTATTCTCACACCCTCCGTCATTATGTGATGGAGTGCGAAAAGATACATGAATTCAGAGACAATTCTATAACCAATGTTCCAGCGATGTGTAAATATTTCATTCAAAATGATCTACCAGAAATTTTAGCCAAATATCCCCAGTTTACTAACATTGGTAGTAACTAAGTGATTGTAATCTATCCACCGCTGCCCCCTGGATGGGGGGCGGTGTGCAGGACAAACATATCAATTGTGACACTAGCTCTCCACATATGTCAGTTGCTTAATTTAGAAACTGTACTTGTGGTCGATCTCGAACCCATTGTTGATGTGACGACTTATACTGAATTTTGTAACCTAGCTCATCAAGATTGTAACTTGCTTAGCTAAATGAATTGTGGGGTTCAGTCCCTGAGCCCATTATGTGCCTCTGTAACCCTTTCCACTACCGCCCACAAGATGGGTATGGGGTGCATAATAAATGAACTAAACTAACTAACTTCCGGCCTAAACATAACACTGGGAATGTTGTAACATCTCTGACTGCCCTGTTATCAATGATTTCAGACCAAATGGTACGAGGTATTTTGAGCTCTGTAACTACTTTTATTATTATTATTATTATTTATATATGGAGGAGTTCATACATGGTTGTAAAGCCACTAGCACACATAGCGTTTCGGGCAGGTCCTTAGACCTATGTTCCCTGGAATACCAACCAGGTACCCATTTTACTGTAGGGGTAAACAAAGGCTATAGTTAAGGAATGGCGGCGTCCAGTAAATCCTCCCCGGCCAAGATACGAACTCAGGACTAAACGCCAGGCGAGTCTTAACCACTACACCACCGGGACTACTTCATACACTTACGTGTATTGGAAGATATTCTTGTGCTAGTGTACTAGTGGATCAGCCTGGCATTCCATATTCTCTCATGATTCCGTGTATGACTGGCCTTCCTGTGAGGCGGGGAGGTTAGATGAACTTGTGGCTAGTTTTTGATCTACACTTTGTAATCCATCATATAGAATAGCGAAGCAGCATATTGCTGTGTAGACCTAAGCTTGTTAATACAAGATTTTATTTATTTATTTATTTATTTATTTATTTATTTATTTATTTATTTATATATTTATTTATTTATTTATTTATTTATTTATTTATTTATGCATATACAAGAAGGTACATTGGGAATGTGAGGATACATAAAATAGTAATTACAGTCTTGTAAAGCCACTAGTACGCGCAGCGTTTCGGGCAGGTCCTTAATCTAAGAAAATCAATCTCCGCAAGAAAGCAGTCTCCGTGGTGTAGTGGTAAGACACTCGCCTGGCGTTCCGCGAGCGCTGTCATGGGTTCGTATCCTGGCCGGGGAGGATTTACTGGGCGCAATTCCTTAACTGTAGCCTCTGTTTAACGCAACAGTAAAATGTGTACTTGGATGAAAAAACGATTCTTCGCGGCAGGGGATCGTATTCCAGGGACCATAGGATTAAGGACTTGCCCGAAACGCTACGCGTACTAGTGCACGCGTACTGCTGTACAAGAATGTAACAACTCTTGTATATATCTCAAAAAAAAAAAAAAAAAAAAAAAAAAAAATTTAAGTAGGTAAATACTTGCAAAATTTATAAAAAAAATTATAACAGTTACATGGCAAGAAAAAAAAAGATGAGAGAAAATTGTAGGTACAGTATATTAAAGCACATAGGTAGCTAAGATTGATTGCAATGACAGCTTGAATGGTAGTTGACAAAAATTGGTAGGCACAATACAGCATATGGCTAGCACATAAAAGAAGACAGCAATGAACACAATGATAAGGTTGTTTGGGTTAAATAACATAAAAATTAGGAGATTGGTTAACACTAGGTGCAGAGCAAATTTAAAGCTCAGTGTAGGAAACTAAGAAGATGAAATTAGGTACTTTTTGGTTTTGCTTTTAAATAAGGCAAAAGTTTTACAGTTTTTCAATTCACTAGGGAGTGAGTTCCATAGACTAGGTCCCTTAATTTGCATAGAATGTTTACACAGATTAAGCTTGATCCTGGGGATATCAAAGAGATATTTATTTCTGGTGTGGTGATAATGGGTCCTATTACATCTGTCCAGGGAGAGTTTCAGAGCAAGGTTTGCATTTAAGAACAGGGTTTTGTAAATGTAGTTGACACAAGAGAATGTGTGGAGGGAGTTAATATTTAGCAAGTTTAGGGATTTAAACAAGGGAGCTGAGAGTCTGAAAGCAGAGTTAGTTATTATTCTGATAGCAGATTTTTGCTGCGTGATGATGGGCTTAAGGTGGTTTGCAGTGGTAACCCCCATACACAGATACCATAATTAAGATAGGGGTAGATTAGTGCATAATATAGTGAGAGTAGAGCAGAGTTAGGAACATAATATCTGATTTTGGAGAGTATACCAACTGTCTTTACCAAGAAACTTTCTTGGTTAGTATACCAAGAAACTTTCTTGGTTATGTGTTGAATGTGGGTGCTGAAGTTGAGTCTCTTGTCTAGGAATAGGCCAAGAAATTTGCCATCATTTTTATTACTGTTGTTAATGTTGTCTATCTGTAGCTGAATTGCATTTGATGATTTGCTTCGAAATAAGATGTAGTAAGTCTTTTCGATGTTTAATGTTAGTTTGTTCGTTGACATCCATAAGTGGACTTTTTTAATTCATTATTTACAACATTATTTAGTGTATGTGGGTTGAGGTCTGAATAGATAAGGGTAGTATCGTCAGCAAACAATATAGGTTTGAGAATATTAGAGACATTAGGCAGATCGTTTATATATATAAGAAATAGAAGAGGTCCTAAGATACTGCCCTGTGGCACTCCAACGGTAATTGGTAGAGTGGAAGAAGTTGTATCATTGATGGTTACATATTGGTGTCTGTCACTAAGATAGGATCGGATGTAGTCAAGGGCAAGGCCTCGGATTCCATAATGCTGGAGTTTAGTAAGAGGTAGTTGTGATTAACAGTATCAAAAGCTTTTCTTAGGTCAATGAAGAGTCCAATCGGAAACTCATTTTTGTCAAGGGCTGAGTAGATAACGTTAAGGAGACTAATGATTGCATCGTTGGTGCTCTTTTGGGACCGGAAGCCAAACTGGCAGGGGCTGAGTATGTCAAATTTTACGAGGTAGGAATAGAGCTGTTTGTAAATAATTTTTTTCAAATATTTTTGATAGAATGGGTAGATTTGATATTGGTCTATAATTGTTTATGTCCTCCAGATTGCCTCCTTTATGGACTGGCGTTACTCTTGTTTTTTTGAGGATATCAGGGAAGGTATGACACTCTATAGATTTGTTGAACAGTAGAGCTATGGGTGTGGCAAGGGCATGGGAGGCTCTCTTGTACACAATGGACGGAATTTCCCTGGTGTTCCCTGCCTTGGTTTTTAGAGAGTGTATGATGGACACAACATCTGCCGGGCTGATTGGTGAAAGGAGAAGAGAGTTTGGATAGCTGCCTGAGAGATATGTGTTAATATGTGTCTGAGTCTGTGGGATTTTACTGGCAAGATTAGCACCAACCGATGAAAAGAAACTATTAAATTCATTTGTCATTTCTAAATCAGTTGACGGTATATCCCCATCCTTGTAGAGTTTTATTTGGTTATGTGAGTGTTGTTTAGTTCCTAGGATACTAGAGATTGTTTTCCCAGTGCTTTTCATGTTGCCTTTTGCTTCATTGAATCTATTCACATAATATGCAAGTTTTGCCTTTCTTATGATACTGGTAAGCATTGATGAGTACCTTTTAGCTACTTCCTTTGAAACTAGGCCAATCTTAAGTTTCTTTTCATATTCATGTTTCTTGTTGATTGAGTTGAGAATGCCACTTGTGAGCCATGGATTGTTTAATCTTTTGTCAGTTACTTGCTGGTAAGAAGGGGACAATGAAGGTTGTAGAGGCTTAGAGTTTTGGAGAGGAAGAGGTTAGCTAAGGAATTTATATCCTGGGTATTATTGAATTCAGAATCCCAGTTAATATTGTGAAGTGCATCTGTAAGATTGCCTAAAGCTGATTCACTGTGTAGCCTAAATGAAAGTTTCTTGCATTTTGGTGGTGTTATGTCCATGTTCGCTATGAGAAAGGTAGGATAGTGGTCAGTTGTTCTGTCGTAGATTATACCAGATACAAGGGGAGCTGTTATGTTTGTCCATATGTGGTCCAAGGTAGTGGCTGATGTTTGAGTGACTCGGGTAGGTTTGGTGACTGTGGGGATTAGCATACAGGAGTTCATGCTGTTAAGGAAATAGTCAACTTGAGAGCAATTTTGTTGACCCAGGTCAATATTAAAGTCTCCTCCCAGAATGATGTGGTTTTTGTTGAGATTGTTGTTTATAATAAGATTCCTTAGGTTGTCTGAGAAACAAGCTATGTTAGTATTGGGAAATCTATAGATGGCTCCAATAGTCAAAGAGGATTTAAGGGATTTAATTGTAAACTGAGCAATAGTATATTCACAGTAGTCATCTCTGTCACTAATAACACTGTTGCAGATAAATGTTTGTGAAACATTTGTTTTCACAAACATTTGAAAATGTTTGTGTTGCATGAAAAATGTTTGATAAATGTCATAACACGCTAGCCGCCAGTACACGCTATCTACACTCCTCACTCTACGCTGTATTTCTGCCCTTAAACTACCGCCAGATGATGTAGACCACCACCCACAGGCAGCTAAGTACATGGAGTCCAAGCATGTCATAGCACAATCAAAGTAACCAACTCAAATCGACTCATTCCGACGCAAACTAAATTCAAAACAATCCTCTCTGTGTGAGTACCAGTGCCCGCCTCTGCCCACCACCGCGCTGCCTGCCGCAAGTTTCCACCACAACATATACTCCAGTCATCCTCTACCTATCATGTCTCCCAGGAACAAGACTGTGCAGGTAAATAAGATCAACAAAGCCCCTAACAAGGCATCCATCCCGACAAATACTGACAGTCATCGTGTTTCTCCCTCTGCAAGCTCTGCATGGGGCCTGTGGCGGCGGTGCTGCTCTCCACTCCACCCCATTGAGCCAGGGAGGGTTGTCCTCTCAAGCCTCTCCTATTACAACTCTTACATCACTGTTTACGAGATTCAAGCGTGCTACTGGTCCCTCACCGGATTTCCCGAACTGGGCTGATAATCAGTGGTTCAAAAAGTTGTGCTCAGTCCTTGAGGCTCAAAATACGATCATCTTGAGTCTTCAATCTTTATTTATTTATTTATTTATTTATTTATGCATATACAAGAATGTACATAAGGAATGTGAGGATACAAATATGGTAATTACAGTCTTGTAAAGCCACTAGCACGCGCAGCGTTTCGGGCAGGTCCTTAATCTAAGAAAATTTTAAAGAAGTAAATACTTGCAAAATTTATAGACAAAAAAATGATAACAGATTACATGGAATGAAAAAAAAGAAGATGAGAGAAAATTATAGGTACAGTATATTAAAGCACATAGGTAGCTATGATTGATTGCAATGACAGCTTAAAATGGTAGTTGACAACAAATTGGTAGGCACAATACAGCAGAAACAATATAAGATTGATTGCAATGACAGCTTGGATGGTAGTTGACAAAAATTGGTAGTCACAATACAGCATATGGCAAGCACATAAAAGAAGACAGCAATGAACACAATTATAAGGTTGTTTGATATTACATAAAAATTAGGAGATTGGGTAACACTAGGTACAGAGCAAATTTAAAGCTCAGTGTAGGAAACTAAATAGATGAAGTTAGGTACGTTTTGGTTTTGCTTTTAAATAAGGCAAAAGTTTTACAGTTTTTCAATTCACTAGGGAGTGAGTTCCATAGACTAGGTCCCTTAATTTGCATAGTGTTTACACAGATTAAGTTTGACCCTGGGGATATCAAAGAGATATTTATTTCTGGTGTGGTGATAATGGGTCCTATTACATCTGTCCAGGGAGAGTTTCAGAGCATGGTTTGCATTTAAGAACAGGGTTTTGTAAATGTAGTTGACACAAGAGAATGTGTGGAGGGAGTTAATATTTAGCAAGTTTAGGGATTTAAACAAGGGAGCTGAGTGTTGTCTGAAAGCAGAGTTAGTTATTATTCTGATAGCAGATTTTTGCTGTGTGATGATGGGCTTAAGGTGGTTTGCAGTGGTAGACCCCCATGCACAGATACCATAATTAAGATAGGGGTAGATTAGTGCATAATATAGTGAGAGGAGAGCAGAGTTAGGAACATAATATCTGATTTTGGAGAGTATACCAACTGTCTTAGAGACTTTCTTAGTTATGTGTTGAATGTGGGTGCTGAAGTTGAGTCTCTTGTCTAGGAATAGGCCAAGAAACTTGCCATCATTTTTATTACTGATGTTAATGTTGTCTATCTGTAGCTGAATTGCATTTGATGATTTGCTTCCAAATAAGATGTAGTAAGTCTTTTCGATGTTTAATGTTAGTTTGTTCGTTGACATCCATAAGTGGACTTTTTTTAATTCATTATTCACAACATTATTTAGTGTATGTGGGTTGAGGTTTGAGTAGATAAGGGTAGTATCGTCAGCAAACAATATAGGTTTGAGAATATTAGAGACATTAGGCAGATCGTTTATATATATAAGAAATAGAAGAGGTCCTAAGATGCTGCCCTGTGGCACTCCAACGGTAATTGGTAGAGTGGAAGAAGTTGTATCATTGATGGTTACATATTGGTGTCTGTCACTAAGATAGGATCGGATGTAGTCAATCCGAAAATCAAGCAAACTGCTCGAACCTCCATCAACAACAACTAGAAATAACCCTCCTCCACGAGGATAATAGAATCTTACGGGCTAGCCGAGATCAACTCCAGCATGACTTGAATGATCTCCGTGAGGAAAACATTCGTCTGAAATCTGGTGAAGCCGTAAAAAAACAAGAGGAAGCTCTCAGCAAAATGACTGCATGTATCAATACTTTATCTGTCCAACGTTCCGTCACCCTGGATGAACAAGATCAGCAAAAGCTGCTTGACTCTGTAGTAGTGTCGTCCCAAGCTATTCCAGTGGAAAGCGAAGGTGAAAAGTGTATTGAAATTGTTCAGGATCTCTTAAAAAATGAATTGCGTGTCTCTCTAGACAAAACAGACATTATTGCTGCCTACAGAGTAGGCAAAACGAACCCAACAGGACAAAACCAGCGGGAAATTCGCCTAAAATTGGCCTCATAGTCCACGAAATCTCACCTTGTCCAAACAGCTGCATCCCAACGAAAGGGAATTTACATCAACGAGTGCTTGACTAGAAAAAGACAGCACCTCCTCTACCGCCTGCGTCAAATCCGTCAACAAAACCCAGACGCGATTCATCAGTGCTTCGTTAGAGATGGCTTGATTAAAGTTAGGAAAACATCAACAGGTAAAATGTTTACAATTGCTAATGAGGATAACTTGAACACTTTCCTCAACCAATGTGGTCTGTCTCACCTTATTATCACTCCCAATGAGTCAACATAATTAACCCCCTTGTCAACTAGTGCGGGGTAGGTATCCTAATTTCTCTTTGTTTCACTTTTTAATTACCTTTAAATTTAACTTTTACTAGTCATTTTCTGGACATAATTAACCGAGTGCTTTAATATTTCTTCAGGTCTTTTTAAGTATACGGTCATAACTAAACTACTTTTGTTAATTATCTTTAGCTTAAATTTGCTTATGTTTATTATTCAACTTTTTTCTTTGATTTCATTTATTACCTAGGTTGCCTAGCCTCGCCGTACTCCCCTACTCCATTGTACCCCTGGCTTTGCCTGTGTCTCAATTATGCAAATTATTACTTACAGTGTACCTGAGAGTACCTGTAAGCCCCTTGTAAGCTACCTCATTTTTTTCTTTTCTTGTTCATTTTGTTTGTGTTTTGTATAGACTTGCTTATATATTTTATCCCCTTTTATATCATAATTCTATTTTGTATTCTACCATTCTTGCCTTGTTTTCCTGCAACCAGCCTTTTTATGCAGGCAAGTTTAGACCCAGAACTAAACCTCTTATCCACTATCTATGACAATCATCACTTTAATGATCTGAACTGCAAATATTTTAGAGCATATGATGTAAACAATGTATTAACACATAATCACAATATCTCTGTAATCAACTTAATTGTTAGATCCCTAGGTAAACACTTCGATGATGTTAGTGCCTTGATTGAAACTATTGACAACAAATTCTCTTTTATTATACTTTTTTTTTTTTTGAGATATATACAAGAGTTGTTACATTCTTGTACAGCCACTAGTACGCGTAGCGTTTCGGGCAAGTCCTTAATCCTATGGTCCCTGGAATACGATTCCCTGCCACGAAGAATCGTTTTTTCATCCAAGTACACATTTTACTGTTGCGTTAAACAGAGGCTACAGTTAGGGAATTGCGCCCAGTAAATCCTCCCCGGCCAGGATACGAACCCATGACATAGCGCTCGCGGAACGCCAGGTGAGTGTCTTACCACTACACCACGGAGACTTACTGAAACGTGATTGAAAGAGGATACTACTCAACTCTTTAACATGCCTAACTACTCGGCAATTCACAACTGTCGTCAAATTCAGAGAGGTGGTGGTACTGCTCTTTACTACCACCATGAACTAACATGCTTAAAAGTAATTAGAACTAGAGACTGCTGTGGGGAGTATATCTTCGCCAGTTTCAGAGTCAAGGGTGCTGAGTATGTCCTGTCTGTGGGTGCAGTCTATAGAATTCCTAACACTGATGTGTCCGAATTCAATTCAAACCTTAGTAATCTAATACTCGATAACAGATTGAACAAAAAACCATCTAATTATCGAAGAGGACTTTAATATTGATCTCTGCGAGCCTGAGCACCCTACTGCTGTTAGCTTCCTCAACTGTATGAATTCCTGCTTCCTCATACCCTTAATCACTAGACCTACTAGAATCACTAATAGTACTGCTACGACTCTAGATCACATCTGGACCAACATAACCTCTCCGCTTATTTCAGGTATAATCACCGATTGCACTACAGACCATTACCCCACATTTCTTCTAACTAACATTAACAAACCACTTCTAGAATCAAGGGAGATAAGTTTTAAGCTGCACAATGAAACTGCTATAGACAATTTTATAACTGCTGCTGATAATGTCAACTGGGAGTCCGAGTTAGGTAACATAGGGGACATCAATCTAGCAGTGCGATCTTTTCTTACAAAAACTCTTAGCCTTTATAACACCCACTGTCCTATGCTTACTAAACAAGTCACTACCAAAAGGCTTAACAATCCCTGGCTTACAACGGGAATACTTAAATCCATTAATAAAAAAACATGACCTTGAGAAGAAGTATAGGTTAGGAACCATCTCCAAAGAATTCTCAAAGAATTACTCGTTACTGCTATCTAAGATAATTAGACGAGCCAAAACTAAATACTACGAAGATAAATTTACCCAAATAAAAAGCAACATTAAAAAAACTTGGAGCACAATTTCTCAAATATTGGGATCAAAGAAGATTTTAAACAACAAACCAACACTCCTGTGCAATAATGATGGTCAGCTTTCAGCCTCTGATTCTGCTATTGAGTTCAATAGGTTCTTCTCTTCCATTGGGTCATCCCTTGCAAATGATATTCCATCTTCCAGTACTGACGTTAACCCTCAAACCACGCATATCATATATAAATGATATCAGTGACAAAACCGAAACTGCGCACGTCATTTATATATGATTTCGTGTCTAGCACTATAATTTAAACTCCCCGCCTGGGATAGGGGCAGCTATAGTACAGTCACAACTGATAGTTGCCAGATGCCACCTAGAAAAAAAATCCAGGCCAACATTCTTGGGTGTGAGAGCATCAGTATTGAGCAAGCCACCAAGGCTGGCGCACGCAGCACGAGCTCACAGCACCGCTGTTCAGCTTGTGACCACAGCATCGCCTACAAATACCATAATATATATGATACTGCTATTATTTAGCAGTGAGAGTATTACTGAAGCCCCCTGACTGTGATAAAACTGACCAGGATTCTGATAATAGCAGGATTGTGCTGATATTTAGCGCTGTGCTCCATGGAGGGAGGCGTAAGGCTGTGCGAGGGAGGGTTGTGGCGTCGTCTTCTGACTGTGTGTGGCCACCATTTATTGACTGCACTCACCATACCAGCTTAGTGGTTCGATATGGTGAACACAAATGTAGATACTTATATATAACGTGTGTATATAGGGTATAAACAGCAAGAGGAGTAGGTTGGGAGCCGCCATTTTGGTGAGGGCGGTGGCGTCGTCTGCACGACTTATCATGTTGTTTACTGGTGACCACAATAGTCTTTGGGCACCATACCAGCTTATTTGTTCAGGTATGGTGAATAAAACAGGTAGATACTTATATATAATATGTGTATATAGCGTAATAACACCACAAACAGTATTGTTGAAGGACAAATATTAGTGCGTCTGGCCTTGAGGGCGGCCGCCGATCAGCTGACTGTGTGAGTAGCTACGTCTTTGTGGCCTTTACTCACCATACAAGCTTAGATGTACAGTTATGGTGACCAAAACATGTAAATACGTATATATAACGTCTGTGTATAGTGAATAAATACAGAAAGAGTATTGTAGGAGGTGAATGAGGGTGAGTGAGGTGGTGTTGAGGGAGTGAGTGGCTCGCTGGTGTTTGGCGGTCACTCCTCGTTGCTTTTTGACTCACAAGACCAACTTAGTAGTTCGTTATGGTGTACAAAACATGCAAATACTTATATATAACCTGTGTATATAGTGTAACAACAGCAAAACTATTTGTTTATTGTTTTATGAACATAATAATTGAATCACTAATATGCACACCATAATTTTGAGTACAGCGATGGTTCACACATTTTATAATATAAATATACCACAATTTACTGTATGGAATAATATTACTGCAAAAAAAACTAAGAAAAAATCAATCAGAGACATTGAAATAATTAGGTAATAATATATTTGTGGCAACTGCCGTCTGACAGCTCGGGCGGAGTAGACCTCATCTGGCGAAGGCTCTGCCAACGCCCCTTTTTTGCCACACTTCCCTACCCTATTGCGGCTAAAATATGCTACCTACGATTTTTTTGTTATTTTTTCCATGATCCACAGGGAACAAAAATGAACACTTCTATAAGACGAAAGAATTTTTTGGAATTTTTTTTTTTTGTTGCGCCTGTGGGTGTGAAATCCATTTGGGCCCCTAGCGGTTTGAGGGTTAAGGACTATCTTACAGGTAACTATCCACAGTCTCTGTACCTAAAGCCTACTAATTCCACTGACGTCAATGAGATAATCCTTTCCCTTAAAACCAAGTCTAGTGCCCTTGAGGAGATACCAACTTTAATTTACAAAAAAGCCTCCAGATCCTTAGCCCCTGCAATTGCATTGCTCTTCAACAAGTCTCTTGAACACCAAACCTTTCCAGATATTCTAAAAAAGCGAGAGTAACCCCTGTCCACAAATGTGGTGATCTCACAGATGTTAACAACTACAGACCTATTTCAATCCTGCCTAACTTATCAAAATTTTTTGAAAAACTAATCTACAAGCAGCTTAATTTACTCTTATCTAGCCAAGCACAATATACTAAGCTCTTGCCAATATGGCTTCAGACCCAAAAAAAGCACTAACGATGCACTTATTAGTATGATTAACTTAATTCACGCAGCTCTTGATAAAAATGAGTTTCCTGTTGGGTTATTTGTGGACCTGCGTAAGGCTTTTGACACTGTCGACCACCAAAACCTTCTTCTTAAATTACATCATTATGGAGTCAGAGGACACTCCCTACAATACCTCAAATCTTACCTTACTGACAGACTCCAGTATGTTTCTGTGAACAATTCAATTTCTCCCACCCTACCCATCAACATTGGTGTTCCTCAGGGCAGCATACTTGGCCCTCTCCTCTTTCTCATCTTCATTAATGACCTTTCAAATGCCTCCCAACACCTCAAACCTATTCTATTTGCTGACGACACAACCTTCATTTACTCCAGTCCTGACCCCCTTACCTTGAGGTTACCTTGAGGTGCTTCCGGAGCTTAGCGTCCCCGCGGCCCGGTCGTCGACCAGGCCTCCTGGTTGCCAGACTGATCAACCAGGCTGTTGGACGCGGCTGCTCGCAGCCTGATGTACGAGTCACAGCCTGGTTGATCTAAATGCCTCAGTAAATCTTGAGCTAAATAAAGCCCATCTTTGGCTAACTGCCAACAAACTCACCCTTAACATTGACAAAACTTTCTATATTCTGTTTGGCAATAAATCCTCTAATCAAATAAATCTCAAAATAAACAATACCCAAATTTGTAACAAATTAGATGAAAAATTCCTTGGCGTTCTCATTGATCACAAGCTGAATTTCCAGGGACACATTCTAAATATATCAAAAAAAGTTTCAAAAACTGTTGGCATTCTTTCTAAGATCAGATATTTTGTACCCCGCCCTGCCCTGGTTACTCTCTATTACTCCCTCATCTATCCATACCTCAACTATGGTATTTGTGCTTGGGGTTCTACTACCCAAAATCATTTACGTCCTCTAATTACTCAACACAAAGCTGCTATTAGGACAATATCCAACTCTGGCCCCAGACATCACTCGGTACCCCTACTCAAATCTCGGAATATGTTAGATATTAAGTCACTGCACATTCTCTCTTGTGTATTATACATATATAAAACGCTGAACTGTAATGCCAATCCTGACCTCAAAAGCTTCATTGAAGGTTGTAACAGAACCCATGAGCACCACACCAGAAATAAATACAGTTTTGATATTCCAAGAGTACGACTTAATCAAACTAGAAATGCTCTACAAATCAAGGGACCCAGAATGTGGAATGACCTTCCCAACCATGTTAAAGACTGTACCTCTCTCAACCAGTTTAAGATAAAAACTAAACACTACCTAATAAATTCCCTGTAACCTACCTCACCCCTCTATTGTCAACCCATGTCTGTTATTTTTTTTTAATCAACACTGTTTGTCAACCTATTGTATTTGTGCTGCTTTTTCAGTCATGTTCCCCTTTTTTTATCTTTATTTGTATTTGTTCTCAACACTTTTTATTCTTTATGCTCAATTAGTATTAAGTTCTAGATATTAATGTTTTTCTTGCCCGAAACGCATTGCGTAATAGTGGCTTTAGGCATTGTATGTACTAGCTCTATTTATATATCAATCCATTAATGTAACATCACTTGTATGTATGTACCTTACCTGAATAAACATATTTATTTATTTATTTATTTATGTACCACGGTAATATATAGCTGTGCCGCCACCTTTTTTATTAGGCCTACAGTTATGAATGGCTTTATAACCGGCTAAGTTGTAGAGTTGGGTATAGTCTTTATTTAGCCAAGTTTCTGTTAAAATAATGAATGATAAATTAGTACCTAGTGCTGTGAGTAATGCATTTAAATCGTCAAAATGTTTACCAAGTGATCTAACATTTTGGTTGTAAACTGATAGACAGGTGCTATTTTGGAGTTTGTTTTTAGCCTGGTTTGCTGTGAAATACTTGCAATAATGATGATCAATGTGCTGGTTGGTGTAGATATGAGACAGAAGATTTTGATCAGGATCAATATCAGTGTGCATAGAGATGCAGAGGGATCACGATACAAGATACACGATATAGCAAAACACAAGAATAAAAGCAAATACAATAAAATAGTAACAAATAAGAAGTAAAATAAAGATCCAATAGATAGCCAGAAAGGACACAGAAGTTAGATAAAATAAAAAACAAAAAATCAGTAGAGATTGACATTATAAATGCAAAATAAAAAATAATAAGAAAAATAATGATCATAAAGTAAAATGATCTTGAAGATAATTAGCTTAGTAATGGTTAATTAAAATCCTATAATTAGTATGAACCTAAGAAAACAAAGTAAGCTCAAATAGATAATTCCGAGAAAAAAAAGATGACATGTAAATCTAAGTAAATCTAGAAATTTACTCTAATATAAATCTAAGTGTAAAAATAAACAGGGTGAGTGTATATTCATGTGGAAGATTTTACTATGATACTGAGGTAGATGCTTATATAAACAATTATACTGTTAATTAATTCCAATAAATGATTACAAGAAACAAATACCAAGTTACTTTAAGTAACAGGGTAATAAAAAGCCCTGGGTTTAGTGACAAGGGGATTAACTAAGACCAAATAGTTAGGAGTAAAAAACAAGCAATGTCAACAACAAAGATGACAAACAAAAAATAAAATTAAAAAAACTTTGGAAAGGAAAGGCAGAGCTTAAGTTCACTTTCGTTGTATGTGAGACTACAAATTATGTTCTGGTTATTCAGCTGTTATCTCACAGTCATCCAGGAAAGAAGTGAGGTGTGCCTCAGTGGTTATGACATAAGTCTTTCCAGAGTCAGTCTTCCTAGCTATTATTTTACCATCGCGCACAAAACAATGTTTAATAGCAGGGGATCTTTTGCAGATTCCACGTAGTTTAAATAAGATACGAAGAAATAAGATTATAAGTATATAAAACGCTGAACTGTAATGCCAATCCTGACCTCAAAAGATTCATTGAAGGTTGTAACAGAACCCATGAGCACCACACCAGAAATAAATGCAGTTTTGATATTCCTAGAGTACGACTTAATCAAACTAGAAATGCTCTTCAAATCAAGGGACCCAGAATGTGGAATGATCTTCCCAACCATGTTAAAGACAGTACCTCTCTCAACCAGTTTAAGATAAAAACGAAGCACTACCTAATAAATTCCCTGTAACCTACCTTACCCCTCTATTGTCAACCAATGTCTGTTTTTTTTTTAAATGACGCTGTTTGTCGACTGAATTGTATTTGTGCTGCTTTTTCAGCTATGTTTTCATTCCATGTTTTCATTTTATTCTTTATGCTCAATTAGTATTAAGCTTTGGTCATTTAAGTTTTTCATGCCCGAAACGCTTTGCGTAATAGTAGCTTTAGGCATTGTATGTACTAGCCCTATCTATAAATCCATCACTCTTTGTAAAATCTCTTGTATGTATGTACCTTACCTAAATAAACATTTGATTTGATTTGATTTGATTTGATTTTTGGACAGGGATAAACCTGTCTGCAGCTTCCTGGCACTTCTGGGTGACAAAATTCATCATGACCTGCACATTCTTGTCTCTAAGTTCTGTTTCCCATGGTATTCCCCTGAGG
>NC_091204.1:29023052-29085552 GCF_040958095.1 Procambarus clarkii
AAAGCACAGAATGAACATTCCAGCCTTATGGCAATTCAAAATAATCGGAATAATAGGCCGTGAATCTGTGAAGTCACAGTGGGCAAACTGGACCATCGCCCACCCACCACCACAAGCCGGCGTGACGCTTGGCGGACCCCTTCCTACCCGAACTTTGTTCGGGTAGCATGACTCCCCAACCCCAATCGGGAAACTGGAAGTTTCGGATAACTAAAGTTCGGAAACCAAGTGGTGCTCTGTATATATATATATATATATATATATATATATATATATATATATATATATATATATATATATATATATATATATATATATATATATATATATATATATATATATATATATGTCGTACCTAATAGCCAGAACGCACTTCTCAGCCTACTATTCAAGGCCCGATTTGCCTAATAAGCCAAGTTTTCATGAATTAATGTTTTTTCGTCTACCTAACCTACCCAACCTAACCTAACCTAGCTTTTTTTGGCTACCTAACCTAACCTTACCTATAAATATAGGTTAGGTTAGGTTAGGTAGGGTTGGTTAGGTTCGGTCATATATCTACGTTAATTTTAACTCCAATAAAAAAAAATTGACCTCATACATAGAGAAAAGGGTTGCTTTATCATTTCATAAGAAAAAAATTATAGTAAATATATTAATTCAGGAAAACTTGGCTTATTAGGCAAATCGGGCCTTGAATAGTAGGCTGAGAAGTGAGTTCTGGCTACTAGGTACGACATATATATATATATATATATATATATATATATATATATATATATATATATATATATATGTCGTACCTAGTAGCCAGAACGCACTTCTCAGCCTACTATGCAAGGCCCGATTTGCCTAATAAGCCAAGTTTTCCTGAATTAATATATTTTCTCTGTTATTTTTCTTATGAAATGATAAAGCTACCCATTTCATTATATATGAGATCAATTTTTTTATTGGAGTTAAAATTAACGTAGATATATGACCAAACCTAACCAACCCTACCTAACCTAACCTATCTTTATAGGTTAGGTTAGGTTAGGTAGCAGAAAAAGTTAGGTTAGGTTAGGTTAGGTAGTCGAAAAACAATTCATGAAAACTTGGCTTATTAGGCAAATTGGGCCTTGCATAGTAGGCTGAGAAGTGCATTCTGGCTACTAGGTACGACATATATATATATATATATATATATATATATATATGTCGTACCTAGTAGCCAGAACTCACTTCTCAGCCTACTATTCAAGGCCCGATTTGCCTAATAAGCCAAGTTTTCCTGAATTAATATATTTATTATAATTTTTTTCTTATGAAATGATAAAGCTACCCTTTTCACTATGTATGAGGTCAATTTTTTTATTGGAGTTAAAATTAACGTAGATATATGACCGAACCTAACCAACCCTACCTAACCTAACCTAACCTATATATATAGGTAAGGTTAGGTTAGGTAGCCAAAAAAAGCTAGGTTAGGTTAGGTTAGGTAGGTTAGGTAGACGAAAAAACATTAATTCATGAAAACTTGGCTTATTAGGCAAATCGGGCCTTGCATAGTAGGCTGAGAAGTGAGTTCTGGCTACTAGGTACGACATATATATATATATATATATATATATATATATATATATATATATATATATATATATATATATATATATATATTTGTGTGTGTGTGTATATAAATCCCTTTTCTTCATTGATAAGCTTAGGTATATGCAGCATTGTGCTGCTACCCTATGCTATATAATTCTACGATATTCTATATGAAGAATTACAAAGACTAAATAAAAAAAACTGGCTATAAGTTTATCTTTTATCCGCACCTCACAGGCTTCATGAAAAAATTAACACGTAATGAATAGTATGACAATGTAGAGTTGAAGACAATGTATAACCACGAAGGAAAATTATGAAAGGAAAAAACTTAAGCACTTCCATGTTGATGAACATATCAGCCAAGGTATATTATGACGTGTTGATTATTGGTCTCCGAATGCATGATAGAACCGATGAGCTAGCCAAGACTTTTGCTCGTAAAGAGGGAATTGATTACCAACTTGGACTGCCTTTGAGCAGCCTGAGGGCAGCAATATCCCAGGAAAATCAACTAAATTACGGAGACTTGAGGCAAAGTGAAATTCACACCAGTTACTCCATCTATCATCATTCTAGTATGCATGAAGAACCGCACGTCTATGGGTCATCCAATAATGTTAGCAGACTTCTAGATGTTACCACTGCTAGGCTTAGGCTCGGCTACAAGTACCTCTGGGAGATTGTAACATCTGCTGATGTAGATTTGACTAAATGTAAACTCTGTCAGCAGAACTATTCGCATACTTTGCGTCATTATATAATGGAATGTGAAAAAATTGCGGAATTTAGAGATAACACCATTAATAGTGTCCAAGAAATGTGTAAGTACTTCATTCATAATGATGTGCTGCCCGAAATCTTAGTGAAGTATCCAAAATTTGCTTACTATAGGTAATGCATGCACATGACTGTAAAGCTGCCGCCCAGTTGGGTGGGTGTGGAGCAAGACTAGTAACTGTGTGACTCACTATAGATGTAAAGTGCCTCGTATAGTGACTGTTGTGAGCCTCTTGTTGATCACTTGTGACACCTCTTTGTGTCACTTGTGACACAAAGATTATTGATGTGTGTATTTGTGTGGGTGATTAGATATGTATGTGTATGTATATGTGTATACGTATATATATATATATATATATATATATATGCGGAAAATCCACAGAGAAATATGAAAGGAGGTGAACGTTTCGGCTTTGTTAAAGCCTTTGTCAACACCAGACTCCAGACTGCATATATATATATGTACATGTATATATATATATATGTATATATATATATATATATATATATATATATATATATATATATATATATATATGTACATGTATATATGAGGGTGTGTACATGTGTATGCAACATTGTTAATTTTGTAACTAGCGTCAAACATTGTTATTTGCTTAGCTAAACGAACTAGAGGGTTCAGTTCCTGAACCGATTATGTGCCTCTGTAATCCTTTACACCACCGCCCACGGGATGGGTATGGGGTGCATAATAAAGAAAGAAATTGAATTGATTATCACGTAAGTGCTTAAGTAATTTCCTGTTTGATTTTTCATTCATGGTTATACATTGTTATATGTATATATTTTCAGATTATAATTCGTATTATGCAAATATCTCCGAGTGAAATATCCTAAAATCGATTCTTCGCGGCAGAGGATCGTATTCCAGGGACCTGCCCGAAACGCTACGCGTACTAGTGGCTGTACAAGAATGTAACAACTCTTGTATATATCTCAAAAAAAAAAAAAAATAGTGTACATCCGTATTTTTAATACAACATACATAATGCATTTTTTAAGTATTTATTTATAATAAATAATTTAATTATTTAATTTATAATAATTTAATTATTAATAACATTATATAGTCGATTTAATATTGAACACATACACATAAGCGAAACGTCCAAAACTGGTGTCCGAAATGGCAAAAAAATTAGTGTACCTATTGTGACGGTGTTCCCCCCCCCTTGTAATTCTCCCACGCCTGCAGTAAGAGTCATGTCTACTTTTCCCAATCGTTCTCTACGTTGCAGGCTACAATTTGATACAGGGTAGAGAGGTGAAAACCCCAACATTGGCGACCTTGTTGGGGTTTTCACCTCTCTACCCTGTATCAAATTGTAGCCTGCAACGTAGAGAACGATTGGGAAAAGTAGACATGACTCTTACTGCAGGCGTGGGAGAATTACAAGGGGGGGAACACCGTCACATACCCCTCCCCTTAAAAAAAGAGTCATGTCTCGTTAGTGTATGCGGGATAGGGCGTCCGCTACTACGTCGTCCTTCCCCTTGATGTGCTTGACCTTGATCCTTGTCCGACTTTCAGTGCGGGTGAGACTGGTGCCGTCCGCCCTGGACCACTCTTCTTCCTCCTCTGGGAGTTCTCGGTCCCTCGGTACACTCAGACACGTCTTCCGCTGGGTTTCTCGGGACATTGTTCCGTCCTGCTTGTCGGCTCTTCCTTCCACAGTGAAGAAATGTCTCAGGCGGTCTGCGCGACACACCTGTTTCTTTCGGGGTCCATCCGGCTTCCCAATCTCGTACGACACTGGACCCAATCGTCGCAGCACTCGGTACGGTCTCTTGAACCGCGTCTTGGTCGCTCTACCTTTACCTGGCAGCACAACCATTACTTTGGATCCGGCCTGAAAATTCCTCTGCGCAGCTTCCCTGTCGTACCACTCCGACATCTTGCGTTGCGCCTTCTTCAGGAGTTTCCTAGCCAGTTTCTTCGCTCTAGTGAGACGTTCTTTGAACTTCTGGACATATTTATTCACCGTTCCCACGGTCGCTCCTGGTGTCCATCGTTCCTTCATCATGAATAGCATGGCATATATAAGATAGATAAATGGAAAGTAAGCCTTCTCAGGACACACACGTCCTCCTTCGGCCTTACTAACCAATTCGGGGAACTCCTCCTGCTGTAACTCTCCGAGACGAGTGCGGTTTACCCCTGGAGAACTGGTGAGTGTCACCTGCAACTCACCATTCGGGCTACTCTCGCCCTCCACTCGTTCTCTGGGTCCTACGTAGAGGTGATCTGTTCCCAGGCTGTCAGTCGACTCCTCAGCCCCATCAGATCCGCAACCTCCTTGTTCCTCGCGTTGTCTCGGTGTCACAGTACAAACTGGGATCGCCACCGGTGCGATTCCCTTCTCGTCCCCACAGGCGTTCAACTCTTCACCTGTCTTCTTGTATTGTTCTGTGCACTCTTCGCCTTTCACGAGATGTGGGAGGACGTATCCTCCACACGCGTCATTCCCCAAGATGATCTGTGCCTCCATCTTGGGCATTGATGTACAGACTCCCACCACTAGGGTCTGGCAGCCATAATCGGAATTTAAAGTTACCTGGTGCAGGGGCATCCTCACTGGGCCTCCCACAGTGGCCACCCGTGCCACCCCCACACTAGTACTTTCGTAACCCTCGGGGAACAGGGTTTCACTCACCAGGGTAAAGTCAGCCCCGGTGTCTCTTAGCATCTTCACTGGGATGGGGTCTGCGACCCCCATCCTTACGGTTCCTTGACACATGAATGGGTGAACTTTCTTCTCCCCATTCAGCACGGGTTCATCCCGCACTCCCTCGGCCCTCTGGTCCTCGAACATCACTAAAGCAACATGTCCCCGCTGCTTAGAGCGTCTGCACTCCCGCGCGACGTGTCCGGGTATTCCGCAGTTGTAGCAGCGGCCCCTCGGCGGAGACCATCCGCCACCGCTCGCCTTAGCACTGCCTCCAGAGACCGTCACACCCTGTGTCTTTCCCGCCTCACTTGTAGTTTCTTTCCCTGCAGTAATAGTTCCCGAGCTCTCAGCTTGGTTCTCCCCTATCGGCTCTACAGCACCTTTTGATCCT
The DNA here is from genome assembly GCF_040958095.1 of Procambarus clarkii. Classification (NCBI taxonomy): domain Eukaryota; kingdom Metazoa; phylum Arthropoda; class Malacostraca; order Decapoda; family Cambaridae; genus Procambarus; species Procambarus clarkii. The sequence continues at coordinate 29,028,507 of NC_091204.1, forward strand.
CGGGTGTTCCAACTTGAGAGGTGGGATTTGGGAGAACTCGCTCCTGTCCTCCATCCATCCGTCCTTCTATAACTCCTATCGTTTCCGACGTATGCGGGTGGTCGGTTCTGTCCCTCTCGGCGTGGGCGTAGGGCTTCTTCTAACATGTCGGCCCGGTCGGCTGCGGCCCTCAGGTCCTTTATGTCCGCCTCCTTGACCCTCATCCTGATCTCAGGAGGGAGCACGGACATAAACTTTTCCATGACCATTAGTTCCTTGACCTCTTTGGCCGACCCCGCTTCTTCAGAGTCCAACCACTTAAGGAACTTTCTTTCCATGTCCCGCGCCGTCTCCGCATACGATTTTCCTGGCGACCGGGTACATTCTCTAAACCTCTTTCTGTAACACTCTGGCGTGAGCTTAAAGGAACGGAGCACAGCTCGTTTTACCGCATCGTAGTTAGTGCATTCTTGGAAGTCGAGCATAGTGAAGGCTTCACGAGCTTCACCTGTGAGCCTCCCTTGGACCAACTCCGCCCACTCCGCCCTCGGCCACCTCTTCATAGCAGCAACTCTCTCAAAGTGATCGAAGAAACTTTCGGCTTCACTAGGCACAAAGACCGGCAGGTCTCGTTCCCTCACTTGTCGGTCTTCCTGTGGCGGGGCAGGGGCACCTAGTCCCAGTTCAGCTCGCTTCAGCTCCACCTCCTTGTTGGCTTCTATTTCCTGTTGTCTCAGCCCTCGCTCGTGTTCATCCCTGCGTAGTTGTGCTTCTCGCTCGTGTTCTTCCCTGCGTAACTGTGCTTCTCGCTCTTGTTCTTCCCGGCGTAGCTGTGCTTCTCGCTCTTGTTCTTCCCGGCGTAGCTGTGCTTCTCGCTCTTGTTCTTCCCGGCGTAGCTGTGCTTCTCGCTCTTCCTTGCGCTGTTGTGCTTCTCGCTCTTGCTCTTCCCGGCGCCGCTGTGCTTGTCGTTCCTCACGCTGCATCTGTGCTTCTCGCTCCTCACGCTTCATCTGTGCTTCTCGCTCTTGTTCTTCTTTGCGCTGCAGTGCTTCTTCTCTCCTCAGCTGCGCTTCTGCTTCTCGCTCTTCTTTACGCTGCTGCGCTTCTCGCTCTTCTTTACGCTGCTGCGCTTCTCGCTCTTCTTTACGCTGCTGTGCTTCTAGCTGCAGCTTCATTATTTCCAGCTTTATGCTGTGCCTGCTGCCGCTGGATCCCCTGCTGCTTCCACCAATACTCAAGTGTTCACCCTCACTGGCAGGTGTTTGGGGCCGTTCCTCCCCCAAAGCTTCGTCTCGAGCCTTTAGCTGAGCCATTATCTCTAGTCTTCTTTCGCTAACTCGGGCAGATTTCAGCTTTATTCCAAAATGATCCGCTATAGCCTGTAACTGTGCCTTGGTGCACTCTTCCAGCACCTGTTCGTCTCTGGAGTCAATAAACTTGGTTACTTTATCATCCTCCATCTTGTGCTATGAGTGTTAACCTGCACCTGATCTCTAACACCACTGCCAAGTACCACTGCAACCTTTACTTCGATCGGTATCCTGGCAAGGTCGCCAATGTTGGGGTTTTCACCTCTCTACCCTGTATCAAATTGTAGCCTGCAACGTAGAGAACGATTGGGAAAAGTAGACATGACTCTTACTGCAGGTAAGAGAGAATTACAAGGGGGGGAACACCGTCACACTATGTGCTTTAATATACTGTACCTATAATTTTCTCTCATCTTCTTTTTTTTTTCATTCCATGTAATCTGTTATCATTTTTTTGTCTATAAATTTTGCAAGTATTTACCTCCTTAAAATTTTCTTAGATTAAGGACCTGCCTGAAACGCTGCGCGTGCTAGTGGCTTTACAAGACTGTAATTACCATATTTGTATCCTCACATTCCTTATGTACATTCTTGTATATGCATAAATAAAATAAATAAAATAAAATAAAATTGTCAATGTAAGGAGTATCTTGTATCCCAGTGAGAGAGCTGTTTCCTTCAAAAAGTGTAATCGTGTGGCCTTATGTTTAAGATTCAGATTCAGATTCAGATTCAGATGTTTATTCAGGTAAGGTATATACATACAAGTGATGTTACATTAATGGATTGATATATAGATAGAGCTAGTACATACAATGCCTAAAGCCACTATTACGCAATGCGTTTCGGGCAAGAAAAACATTAATATCTAGAACTTAATACTAATTGAGCATAAAGAATAAAAAGTGTTGAGAACAAATACAAATAAAGATAAAAAAAGGGGGAACATGACTGAAAAAGCAGAACAAATACAATAGGTTGACAAACAGTGTTGATTAAAAAAAAGAAAATAACAGACATGGGTTGACAATAGAGGAGTGAGGTAGATTACAGGGAATTTATTAGGTAGTGTTTAGTTTTTATCTTAAACTGGTTGAGAGAGGTACAGTCTTTAACATGGTTGGGAAGGTCATTCCACATTCTGGGCCCCTTGATTTGCAGAGCATTTCTAGTTTGATTAAGACGTACTCTAGGAATATCAAAACTGTATTTATTCCTGGTGTGGTGCTCATGGGTTCTGTTACAACCTTCTATGAAGCTTTTAAGATCAGGATTGGCATTATAGTTTAGCGTTTTATATATGTATAATACACATGAGAGAATGTGCAGTGACTTAATATCTAACATATTAAGAGATTTGAGTAGGGGTACCGAGTGATGTCTGGGGCCAGAGTTGGATATTGTTCTAATAGCAGCTTTGTGTTGGGTAATTAGAGGACGTAAGTGATTTTGGGTAGTAGAACCCCAAGCACAGATACCATAGTTGAGATAAGGATAGATAAGGGAGTAATAGAGAGTCACCAGGGCAGGGCGTGGTACATAATATCTGATCTTAGAAAGAATGCCCACAGTTTTTGAAACTTTTTTTGATATATTTAGAATGTGTCCCTGGAAATTCAGCTTGTGGTCAATGAGAATGCCAAGGAATTTGCCATCTAATTTGTTACAAATTTGGGTATTGTTTATTTTGAGATTTATATGACTAGAGGATTTATTGCCAAACAGAATATAGAAAGTTTTGTCAATGTTAAGGGTGAGTTTGTTGGCAGTTAGCCAAAGATGGACTTTATTTAGCTCAGTATTTACTGTGGCATTTAGAGCAAGAGGGTCAGGACTGGAGTAAATGAAGGTTGTGTCGTCAGCAAATAAAATTGGTTTGAGGTGTTGGGAGGCATTTGGAAGGTCATTAATGTAGATGAGAAAGAGGAGAGGGCCAAGTATGCTGCCCTGAGGAACACCAATGTTGATGGGTAGGGTGGAAGAAATTGTATTATTCACAGAAACATATTGGAGCCTGTCAGTAAGGTAGGACTCGAGGTATTGTAGGGAGTGTCCTCTGACTCCATAATGATGTAATTTAAGAAGAAGGTTATGGTGGTTGACAGTATCAAAAGCTTTACGCAGGTCCACAAATAACCCAACAGGGAACTCCTTTTTATCAAGAGCTGTATGAATCGAGTTAAGCATACTAATAAGTGCATCGTTAGTGCTTTTTTTGGGTCTGAAGCCATATTGGCAAGGGCTAAGTATATTGAGTTTGGCTAGATATGAGTAAAGCTGCTTATATATAAGTTTTTCAAAAATTTTTGACAAGTTTGGCAGGATTGATATAGGTCTGTAGTTGTTAACATCTGTGGGGTCACCACATTTGTGGACAGGCGTTACTCTCGCTTTTTTTAGAATATCTGGAAAGGTTTGGAGTTCAAGTGACTTGTTGAAGAGCAAAGCAATAGCAGGGGCTAAAGATCTGGAGGTTTTTTTATAAATTAAAGTTGGTATCTCCTCAAGGGCACCAGACTTGGTTTTAAGGGAAAGGATTATCTCATTGACGTCAGTGGAGTTAATAGGCTTTAGGTACAGAGACTGTGGATAGTTACCTGTAAGATAGTCCTTAATGTCAGTACTGGAAGATGGAATATCATTTGCAAGGGATGAACCAATGGAAGAGAAGAACCTATTGAACTCAATAGCAGAATCAGAGGCTGAAAGCTGACCATCGTTATTAGACAGGAGAGTCGGTTTGTTATTTAAAGATTTCTTTGATCCCAATATTTGTGAAATTGTGCTCCAAGTTTGTTTAATGTTGCTCTTTATTTGAGTAAATTTATCTTCGTAGTATTTAGTTTTGGCTCGTCTAATTATCTTAGATAGCAATAATGAGTAATTCTTTGAGAATTCTATGGAGACAATTCCTAACCTATACTTCTTCTCAAGGTCGTGTTTTTTGTTAATGGATTTCAGTATTCCCTTTGTAAGCCAAGGATTGTTAAGCCTTTTGCTTGTGACTTGTTTTGTAAGCATAGGACAGTGGGTGTTATAAAGGCTAAGAGTTGTTTGTAGAAAAGATTGCACTGCTAGGTTGATGTCCCCTATGTTACCTAACTCGGACTCCCAGTTGACATTATCAGCAGCAGTTATAAAATTGTTTATAGCAGTTTCATTGTGCAGCCTAAAGCTTAACTCCCTTGTTTCTAGAGGTGGTTTGCTAATGTTAGTTAAGAGAAATGTGGGGTAGTGGTCTGTAGTGCTATCGGTGATTATACCTGAAGTAAGTGGAGAGGTTATGTTGGTCCAGATGAGATCTAGAGTCGTGGCAGTGCTATCAGTGATTCTAGTAGGTCTAGTGATTAAGGATATGAGGAAGCAGGAATTCATACAGTTGAGGAAGCTAACAGCAGTAGGGTGTTCTGGCTCGCAGAGGTCAATATTAAAGTCCCCTGCGATAATTAGGTGGTTTTTGTTCAGTCTGTTATCAAGTATTAGATTTCTAAGGTTTGAGTTGAATTCAGACACATCAGTGTTGGGAATTCTATAGACTGCACCCACAGACAGGACAGACTCGGCACCCTTGACTCTGAAGCTGGCGAAGATATACTCCCCATAGCAGTCTCTAGTTCTAATTTCTTTTAAGCATGTTAGTTCTTGGTGGTAGTAAAGAGCAGAAAGAAACAATTCCAAGTACATTCTTTGATTCAAAAACATGAGAATAAATACAAGTGTTAATTTTAAATGACTAGCTATAAACAAAAATAAGAGGTTGGAAAAATGATATGTGGAACCAGACAAAAACATTGGAACGCTCAGGTGATGAGAGGGTAAACAACCGCCGCCATTTTAGCGCGCCAGCCGGTGTTGTCCAGCACGAGCATTAAGGGAAAACCTTGACACAAACTGCACCTATCATAAAGAAGAAGCACCACCATTGACCACCAAGTGCTCACATCAAGTCTAACTCTAAGAAACAACACTCAAGCCTTGACGCTTCTCCCAACATCCGGGGGAGAAAACCTTCACACAAACTGCACCTGTCATAAAGAAGATGAAGACTCACCAGTGTCCACAGTGTCAGAAGGTATTCACTCGTCCTTCACATGTGAAGACTCACATGTTAGTGCATTCAGGTGACAAACCACATGAATGTCCAGAGTGTGGGAAGAGATTCAGTCAACGTGGACATATGAAGACTCACATGTTAGTCGGTCCATAGAATTACCCCAATCACCCCAAATCAGGCCAAAACTACCCAAATCGTCCTAACATTACGTAAGTAATGAAGAAATATGGCATATTTACTTACTATAATGTTGGTGCTACACATAGAACATGATCAAACCTATTTTTACTCTGAAATAATCTAATTTCATAACGAAATTAGACGTAAATATGTGAGAGGTGACGCCATAGGAAGTCGACGGTCCAAGCGACAATTGTGTGGAGCGACTTATCCAAGAAATATGGTCGCCAGGAGAGTGTTTGCTGCCATATCAGCCTCCTGTACACAGTGATCCAGTCCTTTTCGTTCATTGAACACCGAACCCTACACGCCCTCTGATATATTGCTTAATTAACAAATATTCACAAATAAAGATTATATTTGTATATGTTATCAGAAAGGCAGATATAAAATAGTTTTTGTGAATCCATCACAGAGATTATACCTTATTAGAGGAAAAATATTCATACTTTAAACAAGGCTTCATGGCCGACGCTCTCCTTACCGATATGGGAACTATGACCTTCCGAAGATCAATGTTAATTTAATCTAGATATTGTAATAAACGAAGTTTTCTATGTCATCATAAAGACATAAATATAAGCTGCATGTTAATACTTTGGCATAAATATAACTGAATTGAAAGTTAAGATATATGCCTTTTTATAGTTACTTGATGGCTCGCTCAGGGAGTGTGAAGGCCTCCACACAAGCCAATCAATTTTATAATTACTTTGCATATATGCAAAGTAACGCCATAGGTCTTTATGTCAGAATAAAGCCATGTAGACGATAATGTAACTACATTTCAAGGAAAACATATCTTAATATAATTATTAAATGAATGCAAAGTTATGGTTAAATAAATAGCCAATACCACACAATCGCCGGTGTCCGGACACATGAATAGTCGCATTAGGTGAATGGAAATGTACCCAACCATTTCCATTTACCCAACCAGTTTGTGCACCCTATACTCATCCTCTGTGCGGTAATTTATTGTGCATCCCATACTCATCTTGTTACCAGTAGTTTGTGCAACCCATACTCATCCTGTGACCCGTAATTTATTGTGCATTCCATACTCATCCTGTTACCGGTAGTTTGTGCAGCCCATACCCATCCTGTGACCTGTAATTTATTGTGCAACCCATACTTATCCTGTGACCTGTAGTTTATTGTGCAGCTAATACTCATTCTGTGAGTCATAGGACATTGCGCAACCCTTTCTCATCGTGTGAATCTTTGTTTACTTTGCTCTCCATATTCATCCTCTGCGCGATAGTTTCTTGTGCAACCCATACCCATGATGTGAGTGGTAGTTTATTGTGTACCCTATATTCATCCTGTGAGTATGGGGTACACAATTCTTGTTTGGATTCTTGTAATGTTATTTGTCTATTTGTAGTCACAGTATTTGTGCACCCCTTGAGGGACTTGAATTAGAGGGGGGTTGAAATAGCCTAAGCTACTCTATCCCTTTGAGATGTATTTATTGCTTATCTCAATAAACATACTTGAACTTGAACTTGGGTACACAATGAGTTCATTTGTACTCCATACTCATCATCAAGAAGTGTATTTTACCAGCATTGTAATATAAATTAAGAATAAAAGCTTAACTGGATTACGGACCCATAATCAAAATAAGAGTCATCACTAATTATCATGACAAATTGTCTAGGCTACACTTCCGCCTTCGACAAGCTGCTGCCGGATGTGGGTATAGTTTATTGTACACCCCCGCACCCCCAGTCCTGGAAGGGCGGGCATTGGGATGTGGACATGTGTACCATTATACCCCCCCCCCCCCCCCACACACACACTCCTCTCCTGTTAATAATAATACTAATAATAATAAAAATTAAAAATAATAACGTTAATAAATATTATAATTAAAACACTTACTGTAATACCCTAGTGCTTGAATGAAGGTGAAGGAAAGACCTAATAAATGTGTAAGTGTATTAAAAACCAAATTTTCGTTGGGTGAGCTGGCAGGTGAGCACCACCTGCCAGCTCACCCAGTAATGAACATCACCTGCACACTGCACCGAACCACTTGCCAGCAGGTGCAGAAGTACGATGGAAAGAGCAAAGTATACAATATTTCAAGTATAATATTAAAGATATATTTAGGATTTAATGTTTTCCTATAAATTTTCAATAATACCTTTATTTGATTTTTTGTATTATTTTCTACCACAGACGTGGCCACACATTAACAATGCTAACCACCATATATACATTTTCTTCAGTCCGCCATGGACTCTAACCCTTTCCACTACCGCCCACAAGATGGGTATAGGGTGCATAATATAAGAACTAAACTAACTCCATTGATAGGGTTAGAGATTTGTTAAACATATAGTTCAGGGATTTATTGAACAATCAACCACATAAGGTGATTGTAGTGTTTTTAAAATGCTAGGCTAAGCTACATACGTAAATACATAAATACACAGATTTACGTATGCCCTACATAAAGTGTTCGATGTGTCTTTTACATAGTGTCATTAACGTGCATTTACAAAGGTGAAATTGAATTCTGACCAGCTTCCACATATACTTTATACACATACATATACACACACAGACGTATGCGTACATATACATATATATACATACATATATACACACATACATACACATATATTTGTCTCTTTTACTCTGACAAGGTGAGATAACTGATAGAGAAACTAGTGTGCAATTAAGCACTTAATCACTGAAGGTGATTAAGGTGCTTTCACAAGCTCAGGTTATAGAGTTACATCACATACATTCATTGTATAATTGATACGTTACATGGTCAATCTAGGGTACAAGTTCAATATATCATCAAGTGTTCCAGTACTCAAATAGTAATTACACAGTTCAGCATACCTTAGCCCAGGAGGGCGAAAGTCAGTCAGTATGGGACATTCTACAATATAATGTTCAAGGGAGTGCATATTTTCTCTTTCACAAAGTTGACACATTGTGTACTCGACATTTGGGTTTTGAGAAAGCTGCCAGATACGTCTATATCCCAAGCGTATTATGGCCACTATAACATCACATTGCTGGGTTCTTGTTCCATTAATCCTGTGTGTGAATGTCTCCGCACGATATCTATCATAATATTTAATGCTACAATTTTCAGGTCTTTGTGAATTTGTTAGGTCGGTGAGATTTTCATTAGATGTTTGCTTAAGTATTCTCTTTGTCACTGCTAATGAAACACCCATATAAATTTCTACCACTGGTTTTCTACAGGCTGTCTTTGCAAGCATATCAACAGTGTCATGCCTTGAGATGCCAACATGTGATGGTATCCATAGGAATTTAATTTCAAATCTCTTTTCTTTGGCAGCTAAAATATTCATTCGAATATCACTGACTATTTTCTGGGTGTCACTACTATGTGCGTTCAATACCAGGAGTGCACTCTGCGAATCACAGTATATAAGTCGACTGCCTTTGTGTTTTAAAAATTCAGTGGCAAGGTATATGCCTGCAAGTTCGGTTTGAGTTGTACTTGCCCAATCATTGACGCGCTTCATTCATGTATGTACGAGAGAAGATTGTTCAAATATATTACATGCACATCCGGTACATCGTCCACCTTCTTCTACAGAACCGTCGGTATAGCACTGACACACATCGTTACCCATACCCTGAGTACTCTCAGTGATGCTTTTCAGTGTTAACTGTTTTAATAATGTAGAGTGTACATTATCTTTCTTGGGTGCATTTACAAAATCAACTGCTAGATCCAAGTTATCCCATGGAGTAATTGGTTGATTAATCGTTAATTGAGTTGGGTACATATTTAATATTTTGATGGAGTTGGCTACCTTGTAGAACCAAAATGCATAATCAGATTTCGCTCTTCTACGGACCTCAGGTGAGTGTAGCATATTAGAAAGTTTAGCTTGAAACTTCTTGTATTGCCGAGATCTACTCAATGCCTTCACGCCGAAAACTGTGCTAATAGACAAAATTATGTTAGAGATATGGGTCTATAATTATCTGAGTGTGCTTTGGGGATGGGAACAATGACACTGTCCAATCATCAGGTAATACTCCTTCACTTAAACTCATTCTGTACAACACTAAAAGTGGATTACCTGGTACTTGTGAGACTAATCTCAGTAAACTGTAAGTAATACCGTCCTCTTCAGGAGCAGTAGACTTATTTTATTGTGCTACACAGCCTTCACGGCTTGGTGCCTTCTTTGGTAATTACTTATCAAAGGCAGCTCCATACGAGGAGCTGCCTCGTATGGGCCAATAAGTCTTTTGCAGTTACCTTCATTCTTATGTTCTTACTTACATTTATTGAACTCTATCATCATCATCATTTACAGAAATAAATTAACATAAAAAGTAGTCATTTTAATACACAAAACAGAAGTAGATATTATGTAAATTATGATGCAGGATAGGATCACTATTAAGAACTTAATTATAAACCACAATATGTTTTATATCGTCAGAAATTCGGAAACATACCATATATTTTCAAATATTTACAATTAAAGTATTTATTTAGGAAATAAGTATTCTAGTTACCCTAGTTAGCTCTGAGAACACACATTCTTGCAGCAAGAATTTCTTCCCACTAATCTGAGAGATGCTAATGAGACCAGTCTCGACCCACTGGACAGGTCATGAACAACAATCAACTACAGCACCATCTATGTCAGAAGATATTCAAAATATTCTTGATATCATTCAAATTGTCAATACGAGAACAGAATACATAAGTTGAGTGATGTCAAAGGAATCATATTGACTGACCGAGCCCCATTGTAAATATCCGTGGCTTCCTGACCATAAAGGTACCGACGCGGTCGAGGGTAAGAGACCGGATGTACCCATATACCTATGAGGCCATCAAAAATAGTGAGTCACGCCAAACAAAAAGAAGTACTGGTAAACAGGTCAGACACAACCAGTACTATGATGATGCTAAACTGAAAGAGCTTAAATCAATTGCTAGACAGACAGGTAAAGCATATAAGAGCCTTAGAACTCCACAAATGTTAAAACTGTTTCAGGCCGCGCTTGCAGCGGCAAGGGAGAGAATGACTGAACTGAGACAAAATGAATGGGAGGGTTTTGTTAGTGGACTTAACCTGCATACTCCCCTGGGCAAAGCCTGGAAAGGCCTAAACAAAATTATTGGTAAAAATAGTAGACAAGTTTCACACCCAAACCCGCTACAGAAAGCCAATCAGTTAATTGCAAAATGGGCTCAGGTTTCCAGCCTTGGAATGCTACCAGCTAGCACTGGGGAGAAATTGCAGGCGAGGTCCACAGACAGAAATTCTCTCATAAATTTCATGTTGAGCAAGCAACATGATGAATGTGATGTTCCATATACAGATTATGAATTGGATGCAGCCCTCTCCAGGGGCAGTAGCACTGCTCCTGGTGAGGACGGTATCACCTATGATATTCTAAGACTCCTACATCGTGTACCCGGTAACCCATTATTAGAATTGTTTAATGCCAGCTATGTCTCTGGGCAGTTGCCTGTATCATGGACCACCAGTCTTACGGTACCTGTACCAAAGCCTGGCCAACCGGATGCTTTCCGTCCCATCTCACTGACCAGTTGCATGTGCAAAACCTTTGAGAGAATAGTAGACAATCAACTAAGCACCATTCTCTCTTTGAGAGAATGGTGCTTAATAGATTATTGTATAGAGTTAAAGAGCACATGTCACCTGATATCAATGGTTTCACACATGGTAAAAGTGTACACAACTGTATCACAACCTTTCTTACTGTTCATGGAGATAAAAGGCACAAGTACACAACATTTCTTGATTAAAAAAATGCCTTTGATATTGCTAATAGGAAAGTGATTATGTATGAATTAGCGAGAATGGATATAGGGGGACATTTATTACAGTGGATACGAGGCTATCTTACCAACCGGAAGTCCTCTGCGCTGTTCCAAGGCTACAAGAGTGAAACTAAAGTAATGCAACTAGGCACCCCACAAGGAGGAGTACTTAGTCCTACCTTGTTTAATGTTCTAATTAATGCTTTACTAAAATCAACCCCAACTAGTCCGGCAAACATCACTATCAGATATGCAGATGACATCCTTGTGCATACTAAAACCCACCGCAAAATGCAAACAGTCTTAAATTGTATACATACAGCTTGTGAGAGCCTTGGTCTTGTAATCAACGCTGCTAAAACTGAGGTATTTAACAGACAAATTGGCAACCGCAAAAGTGGACCACGAAAACTTAAGATAGACAACATACCAATAGACTATGTCTCTTCTTTCAAATACCTTGGTGTCTGTCCCTTGTACCTCAACTGCAGTCAATAAGTTACATCAACAATGTAGAGACAGACTCAAGGCTCTCAGAACTGTAGTGGGGTACAGCCCGAAATATGGTGTTAATATTAGAATAGCAAAAATGATGTATTTAGCGTATATAAGGTCTCTGATAGACTATCATGCACCAGCTTTGGTCCTGCAGAATGGCAAAAGTATTGATAGACTGGAAAAAATGCAAAATGAAGCACTCAGAATTATACTTGGCTGTCCTATAACTACCAAAGTTCTCAACATGCGGAAAGAATTAAATATACTTAGCATTAGAGATAGAATATTTGAAAGGTTGAAAGAAAGAATATTTAGGGTTGGTTAGGTTCGGTCATATATCTACGTTAATTTTAACTCCAATAAAAAAAATTGACCTCATACATAATGAAATAGGTAGCTTTATCATTTCATAAGAAAGAAATTAGAGAAAATATATTAATTCGTAAAACTTGGCTTATCAGGCAAATCGGGCCTTGCATAGTTGCCTGAGAAGTACGTTCTGGCTACTAGGTACGACATATATATATATATATATATATATATATATATATATATATATATATATATATATATATATATAATATATATATATATATATATATATATATATATATATATATATATATATATATATATATATATATATATATATATATATACACACACACATATTTATAATATACACACACACACTCATCCTAGCGCAGTAATTTATTGTGCAACCCATACCCATCCTGTTACCAATAGTTTGTGCAACCCATGCTCATCCTGTTACCTTTAGTTTATTGTGAAACCCATAGTTGACAGAACCATTATTATTATTCACTATGATGAAGTTGCACACTTAATGCCTGAATATATATTTTGCTTGTATGTACTCGATATCTTTGTTCACTACCTTTTGTTCAAAATGGACTCGGTAAGAGATGCCGCAGTTTCGCATGATTACTAAATTGTCCTGGTTTCTAGGAACTGTGAGCATGGGTCTGAGGAAAAACTGTCCTTACTCTGAATACCGCAACGTCTGTGCTTATATGAATATATGTCACATACACATATTTTATAGCACACATTTAATTTGTATCTAGTTCTTTATTGTTAACTTACATAATCAAAGAACCTTGCAACATCTACATTCGAGGAAGGATTCCAGAAGCAGTTAACAACTGCCATTTCTTGTTTCTGGAATTCTTCTTTATGCTGTAGGTAAAGTAGTTAATAGAACTACTGTCTCCTGCTCCTGGGGTTAGTGGTTCGAGACTACTTGTGCCCAGGGTGAATGTGGAGGTCAGTAGTTCGACCTTGGAGGTGGACCTCGATATACACCTAACGAATAGACATGCACAAGCTGCCTGTCCTCAGTGTATATTTTACACACACACACACACACACACACACACACACACACACACACACACACACACACACACACACACACACACACACACACACACACACACACACACACGTGAGTGTGTGATTATGCGAGACTGGGTAACATCAGAACAGCCTTCAGGAACCTGTGTAAGGAATCATTCAGAACCTTCTATACCACATATGTAAGACCAATCCTGGAGAATGTGGCCCCAGCATGGAGTCCGTACCTTGTCAAGCACATTAACACAAATTTTTTTATATCTGCCTTTCTGATAACATATATAAATATAATCTTTATTTGTGAATATTTGTTAATTAAGCAATATATCAGAGAGCGTGTAGGGTTCGGTGTTCTATGAACGAAAAGGACTGGAGTAGTTTAAATAGCGAACGCATACCAACGAATAACGCTAGTATCTATATAACAAATTTATTGTCATGTGGAATTGATTTAACTTCCAGACACTTTTTTTTAATAAATATTAAATATTTTGTGGCTGTTTATGAAAAATATTATTATAAATACACATTCTACTTGTTAATATTACCAATTAAATTTGCGACAATTTGAGCCATGAAATACGACGACTGGATCACTGTGTACAGGAGGCTGTTATGGCAGCAAACACTCTTCAGGCGACCATATATCTTGGATAAGTCGCTCCACACAATTGTCGCTTGGACCGTCGACGTCCTATGGCGTCACCTCTCACATATTTACGTCTCATTTCGTTATGAAATTAGATTATTTCAGAGTAAAAATAGGTTTGATCATGTTCTACGTGTAGCACCAACATTATAGTAAGTAAATATACCATATTTCTTCATTACTTACGTAATGCTAGGACGATTTGGGTAGTTTTGGCCTGATTTGGGCCGACTTGGGTAATTCTATGGACCCCATGTTAGTGCATTCAGGTGACAAACCTCATGAGTGTCCAGAGTGTGGGAAGAGATTCAGTCATCTTGGAAGTATGAAGACTCACATGTTAATGCATTCAGGTGACAAACCTCATGAGTGTCCAGAGTGTGGGAAGAGATTCAGTCGTCTTGGACATATGAAGACTCACAGGATGGTGCATGCGGATGAGAGACCTTTTCAATGTGCCGAGTGTGGTAAAAAATTTAGAAAACGTGGAACTATAATAAGGCACATGTTAGTGCATTCAGGTGACAAACCTCACGAGTGTCCAGAGTGTGGGAAGAGATTCAGTCGTCTTGGAAGTATGAAGAGGCACAAGATGATACATGCAGATAATAGGCTAAACACTTTGAGCGTGAAAGATAATTAAGAGAATGTTGAAGGATAATGAGGCACATAATGGTATATTAACTCGCCTTTAATCTAACAGTGTGCTATCACAATGTCAGTTGGATGTTCTTCAGAGGTAATTATATTTTGCTTGAGAAATACACTTCACAATGAAAAGGTAAAGATATGAAGATATTTTATTATATTGTTCTTTTATGAAAGTTAGATGACCAAGCAAGAACTGGAGAAGCTGTCACTAGGAAAACTCAAAATTGCTTATAAGTACTGTATAGAAATATCTCTTTAATTTAGCAAAGGTAAAACAAAGCTTTAAATGTTTTTCTTCATTTTTATGTAAATAATGTGCTTCCTTTTTTTGCTTCCTGTTGAAATTTATTTAAAATGTAATATACTCTGTATCTAAGTTATGGACATTTTTGTTGTAATATTATTTAGCATTGGAGTTGGTGAAGAAGACAATCTGAGACGTACTTAAGGTGAGACCATTTGATTGGTAAGGAAATGTATATTAATCGAGGAATCTTCTCAGGAGATTCATATGCAAACTGATGTCCATTTTTTATTTTTTGTTTAGGCCTATTTATGAGTTCTATTCTTGATTATAAATATTTCACCGAAGAGCATGTTGAAGGTTGATTGGTATTTATAGCTGTCAGTCAAGTTAATATGAAATTTAAATTTATATTACTCTAGAAATTTATCACTCTAAATTTACCAAAAATTTAATACTCTAACCTAACTTTATCAGTTATGCTGTAATTGTCTGGGAATAATATTTTACCCGATTTACCTGAGGGCCACTAACCCGAGTGGCCTCGATGAGAACAGGAAGTCGTCGGCTTGTTGAAGGTTCCCTTCCCCCTCCCAGTTTGCCTTCATGATTTTTTCCAGGTATATTTTGAAATTCAGCACAGTTTTGGCAGTTATGGCTTTGGTGGGTCGGCAGTTCCATTGATCAATAACCCTGTGGGTGAAAAAGCCTGATTCAAAGTTATATTAGTCTGATTGGCAATTATATTATCCTGACTGTCAATTTATATAAAAAAATTATATCAAAGAGATATTTATGTTGTGGTGCTTGTGGGCTCTATTACGTCTATCAATGGAGAGTTTCAGATCAGGGTTAGCATTTAGGAACAAGGTTTTGTACTTGTAAATAGCACAAGAGAATGTGTAGAGCGAGTGTATATGTAGCATGTTCAGGGATTTTAAACAGAGAGGTTGGGTGTTGTTTGAAGACAGTTTTATTGTTATGATAGCAGATTTTTGTTGGGTGATGATGGGCTTGAGGTAGTTTGCAGTGGATGAATGAACCTCATGCATAGATACTGTATGTTGAGATACCACCCCTAATTTACAAAAAAAAAGCCTCTAGATTTATAGCTCCAGCCATTGCATTGCTCTACAACAAATTATTTGAACTCTAAACCTTTCCTGATATTTTGAGAAAAAAAGCAAGAGTAACCTTAGTCCATAAAAGCAGCAATCTCACTGAAGTCAACAATTATAGACCAATATCAATTCTGCCGATTTTGTCTAAATTAATTTAAAGTTAATTTACACGCAGCCTTACTCCTATTTATACTTAGTTCTTCCCATAATGGCTTCAGGCCCAAAAAAGGACCAATCATGCCCAGTTAGTATGATTAATTTAATTTATGCAGCCCTTGGAAAACTTATTCATTTATTTGTTGACCTACATAAGACGTTTTGACACTGTAAACACATTAACTTTCTTAAATTGCAACATTACGGAGTAAGAGGTCACTCCCTCCAATACCTATAATCTTACCTCAGTGACAGGCTCCAGTATGTCTCTGTGAATAATTCCAATTTTCTCACTCTACCCATTAACACTGGTGTCTCACCGGGCAGTATTCTTCACCCTCTCGTCTTTTTCATCTCTCCCTCCCTTTCCAGCTCGTTGCCATCGTGAGGGGGCTTGGTTGGCGGGTGCTAGAGTGTGATGCTCCATGGGACAGTGTCCTCTGTCCTTTTGAAGCCTTATGCTCCTGCTGCCTTCTTCACTAATTGTGCTGAATGCTTTTTCCTACTAAGTTTAATTTTTCCTTCCCAATTCTCCTTTTTAATTGCTATTTCCCAGCGACTTTTTGCTATTCTTGATCATTCTTTTAGATGTCATCTTCTGTTTTGACACTGGGTGTTAGGTGAGGCACAGTCTCTCGCAAGTAAAACTGTGGTACCCGAAATTGTTGAGCAAAGGGACACTTTTATTGTCACTCTTTTTCTTCGTTGCTGAGCCCAATCTTGATGGACTGTTGGTTCTTAAAGTGGTGATTGCAGGGCATATATCCACGATGCACCCCTGGGGGGGGGGGGGGGCACGTCTTATCGGGTGTCTTATCCTCTAATTGTGGCGCCATGGTGGGTATGGGTGCTTGTTTGTTGATGAAATAATTACCTGTTCATTTACATGCTGGTATCTGACACTTATTTTTAACTTCTCAAATGTGGGGTGGGAGACCAGGGCCCCGAGTCGGACTGTGATGGAAAGCCGGGCTCTGTAGCCCCCGCTACATTGGGCCCAGACTGGACTACTCCCCTGCTCCCCTTCCTCTTCTGTGGTTGGGTCGAGCCCCAAGCCCCCTGTGGTGACTACCTCGTCCCCTAGTACGACTCTATCTCTCATTGTGACTACTGCACCTTATGACCCTCCTCTCTCTTTCTCTCTCTAGGGGGTTCTCACCACCGTCCCCGCCATGGCTGCTCTCGCATGCTTCCTTCCCATACCAATTCGTACCATGCCTTGTTTGATCTTGCTACGTGGACTAAGTCAAAATCAAATCAAATCAAATGTTTAAATAAATAAATAAATAAATATATAAATAAATATGTTTATTCAGGTAAGGTACATACATACAAGTGATGTTACATTAATGGATTGATATATAGATAGAGCTAGTACATACAATGCCTAAAGCCACTATTACGCAATGCGTTTCGGGCAAGAAAAACATTAATATCTAGAACTTAATACTAATTGAGCATAAAGAATAAAAAGTGTTGAAAACAAATTCAAATAAAGATAAAAAAATGGGGGAACATGACTGAAAAAGCAGCACAAATACAATAGGTTGACAAACAGTGTTGATTAAAAAAAAAAAAAAAAAAAAAAAAAAAAATAATAATAATAAAATAAAATAACAGACATGGGTTGACAATAAAGGAGTGAGGTGGGTTACAGGGAATTTATTAGGTATTGTTTAGTTTTTATCTTAAACTGGTTGAGAGAGGTACAGTCTTTAACATGGTTGGGAAGGTCATTCCACATTCTGGGTCCCTTGATTTGTAGAGCATTTCTAGTTTGATTAAGTCGTACTCTAGGAATATCAAAACTGTATTTATTCCTGGTGTGGTGCTCATGGGTTCTGTTACAACCTTCAATGAAGCTTTTGAGGTCAGGATTGGCATTACAGTTCAGCGTTTTATATATGTATAATACACAAGAGAGAATGTGCAGTGACTTAATATCTAACATATTCAGAGATTTGAGTAAGGGTACCGAGTGATGTCTGGGGCCAGAATTGGTTATTGTCCTAATAGCAGCTTTGTGTTGGGTAATGAGAGGACGTAAATGATTTTGGGTAGTAGAACCCCAAGCACAAATACCATAGTTGAGGTATGGATAGATAGTTTATTTAGGTATGGATAGTTTATTTAGGTAAGATACATACAAGAGATTTTAAAAAGAGTGATGGATTTTTAGCTAGGGCTAGTATATACAATGCCTAAAGCCACTATTACGCAAAGCGTTTCGGGCATGAAAAACTTAAATGATTAAAGCTTAATACTAATTGAGCATAAAGAATAAAATGAGTTGAGAACAAATAAAAAAAAAGAGATAAAAAGGGGGAACATGGCTGAAAAAGCAGCACAAATACAATTCGGTCGACAAACAGCGTCATTTAAAAAAACACATTGGTTGACAATAGAGGGGTAAGGTAGGTTACAGGGAATTTATTAGGTATAGCTTCGTTTTTATCTTAAACTGGTTGAGAGAGGTAGTCTTTAACATGGTTGGGAAGGTCATTCCACATTCTAGGTCCCTTGATACTTTGACTTACTTCCTTGAAGTACTTTGACCTCCATCATTTAGATTCTACTGCTGACAATTTCTCCCTCCATAGGGACCTTGTTGGTTCAGTAGATGCCTCTGTTACTTTTAACCCCACCCATCTCGGTATGCATGTTGTTGCTGCTTCTTCTCGAGATGCAGCTGTCCACTTGGCGACTTTGTCGTGCATTGAGGTGACCCCCCCTGTTGGGGTCTCCAAGAATGCTCAGTTAAGTGCCAGTGTTGGCACTGTTCTCCTCCCACACCATGTTGCAACCGGTATTAGGAACCTCAAGGACTGCCACGAGGATATTAAACATGTCCTCGAGGCCCAAGGCCATTCTGTTCTCCAGGTTTACACGTTCCCGACCCCCTCGTGTCTGTCGCCATCTGTCCCTTCGGCTTGTGAAAATTACCTTTGATGGTTGGACACTTCCGCCCTCTGTTATTCTTGCTGGTGCCAGATGCTCCATTCAGGAGTACATACCCTCTTCTCGGCTTTGTAATAAGTGCTGGAAGTTCGCACATGATGCCCTCAAATGCTCCAGTATTCTCTCTCTCTCTCTGCCCTATGTGTGGGAACGAAGGTCACTCTTAGTCGGAGTGCACTTCTCCCCAGGCTCGCGGTCTCAATTGCGGTGATGCCCGCCCTACCTTCTCTCGCGCGTGTATCCATTACAAACTTGAGGCAGCCGTCCTCAACATGAAGCACTGGGAACGTTTGTCATTTCCTGAGGCGAGGCGCCAAGTTCACCATCCCCCTCCTCCCCCTTTCGCTGGGGTTTCTTATGCTCACATGTTGCGCTCTTCCTCTCCTCGTCCTTCCCACCTTCCTCAGTCTCAACAGTTTCCAGGCCTTAGACCCAGATACGCCCACCGCCTGCTCCCATGTTCCTTTACATTCTGACCCGAAGGTCCCCCCTCCTGGTTCTCTGTCTGGGGTTCCCCTTCTTTCTACCCAGTTTGCCATTTCTCCTGTGTCTTCTTTCTCATCTCCCTTTGATCCTCCTTCCCATCCTTCTCCTCTGTCTCTTAGCTCTCCACGCTGCCTGTCTGTGCGAGCTGATATCCATCTTTCTAGCGATCATCGTGTTGTTCGTTTTCGTTCTTCTTCTGTTTAGACGTTTGAGTCTGTTGCCCAGTACGTTGCTGCTGGAACACCTGTCTCTCTGAATCAGAAGCAAAAGCCTGGCTTATCTCCTTCCTCCTCCCCGGCTGGTAAGAAAGCTTCACTTTCATCCTCGCCCCCTACCTCTGACTCTATCGCTCCACCCCTCCCATTTCGGTGGTCGAGCCCCCTGTTCCTACTGTGGAGGTTTCTTTGGCCCCCGCTACCCTCTCGGTTCCTGCCCTTGCTGAGGTGTGCTTCCTGGTTTCTGCCCCTCCTGCTGTCCTTGACAGTCCCTCTCGGTTGCCTCCTCCTCTGGTCCCTACTTATCTGCCTCTGGTCTGTCCTCCCACTCCCTTCCCTCCATCTTTACTCAGTTTACCCATGCCCCCTATCCCTGACTTCGCTGACCCTGATCCTGATCCTGTACTTCTTTGACATGCTGTGTTCCTTTTTAACCTTTGTTTCTTCATTGTTCTCTGTTCCTGTCCTTTCTCTTTTTGTCGGTGTCTATTCTTCAATGGAATATTCGTGGATATTACACCAATTTCCATAACTCCAACTTTTGATTTCACAGTTTTTGCTCCTTTGTGTCCGTCTCCAGGAGCCGATGCTTGGTGCTCATCCTGGTCGCTTCCATGATTATTCCTTTCTCTTCCCCTGCCCCCCCCCCCTCCTTCAGATTTTGCTGGGGCCAATAACTTTTCTGCTTTTGATTCGTTCTGATGTTCCCTTCATCCCCTTACTTTTTCCATCACCTCTCCAATGTTCTGTTGCCCGTGTCTTTGTGCATAAATGGTACACAGTTTGTTCCATTTATCTCCCCCCAAATGTGCCCCTTTCTCTTCCCGATCTTAAACACCTAGTGGACTCCTTGCCAGAGTCTGTGCTCCTGCTGGGTGATTTCAGTTGTCGACATACCCTCTGGGGTGATGTTCTGACAAACACCCGGGGTCGCCTTCTCGAACCGTTAATCCTCTCTTCTTCCCTGTCTCTTCTGAATTCTGATGAGCCCACTCATTTGGACTCTTGGACTGCACCCTTTCCTGTCTTGATTTTTTTCTTTGCTCGTCGTCTCTTTACTTGAATTTCACATTTCGGGTTCTTGATGACTTCCATGGCAGTGACCATTTCCCCATCCTTGTTACCTTTTTTCTTTTCACCCTACCCTCTCCTTCCCTAGGTGGCAGTTTGCCGAGGCTGACTGGCATCAATTTACCCTCTGTGCTACTCTCTCCGACCTCTCCATTTTGCTTCTCCCTCGCTCCCTCCCCCTTTTTCATGACACCGTCTTCGATGCTGCCCTCCACTCTATTCCTCACTCTACCTCTCAGGAAACATGGAAGTGCGTTCCCTGGTGGAATATGGACTGTGCTTGGGCTGTCTGCTATAAGCGTGCAGCCTGGAAGAGACACCGCCGCCGGCAGATGGCTGATTTTTGTCTTTTGTTTCGGAAGGCGAGTTCAGTGGTCCGTAGGACCATCTGTACAGGTAAACGTGAGTGTTGGAGGTCTTATGTTTCCACCATTAAGTCCGAAAATACTCTGACGCAGATCTGGAAGGGTATCCGCAAGATAGTGGGTAAGTTTGCTTCTGATGTCTCACCAGTCCTCCACCTCCGTGATACTCATGTGGTGGACCCGTTGCATGTTGCGACCGAACTGGGTTCCCACTTTTCGTCTGTTAGCTCTGGTTCTCATCTTCCTTAATCTTTCCTTCTTCGTAAGCCTGTTCTTGAATCTCGTCCTTTAGATTTCTGCACTCATCTCAGCCTTCCCTATAACGATCCCTTCTCTCTGAACTTAAGTCTGCCCGGTCCCTCTGTGGTTCTATGGCAGTGGGTTCCGATGGCATTCATTATGAGATGCTTCACCATCTCCATCTGTGCATGTCTCGGTATTTACTGAGTCTGTATAATCGGGTCTGAGAGTCATCTTCAGTACCTGAGGACTGGCTCGATGCTGTTGTCCTACCCGTCCTCCCTGTTATGTTTCCAGGGTCTCTCAGGACATTCCCTAAGGACTTCCACCCTATTGCCCTCATGAGTTGTCTGCAAACTCTTTTGAACGTATGGTTAAAGTTTGTCTGATGTGGTTTTTAGAATACTCACCACCTCTCCCCTTCTTAATTTGGTTTTCGCAAGTGCCGCAGCACAACAGATGTCCTGGCAAACTTGGAGGTCTATATTTGTACTGCTTTTGCTGCGAAGACCTCTGTTGTTGCCGTCTTCTTTGACCTGGAAAAGGCTTACGACACCACCTGGAGATATCATATTCTGTCACAACTTCATTCATCTTGCCTTCGTGGTAATCTCCCTCTCTTCCTCCAAAGCTTTATCTCTCGTTTCTTTCGAGTTAGGCTTAGTGCCACTCTCTCTGCCCCTTTTAGGCAATATGAGGGTGTACCCCAAGGTAGTGTTCTGAGTACTACTCTTTTTCTAGTTGCCCTCAATGGTCTTATTTCCTCCCTTCTGGCGTTTTCTTCGCTCTCTATGTCGACGATCTTGCCCTTTGCTGTCGGGATGATGATTCGCCTCTCCTTCAACGGTGGCTTCAACTTGCGATTGATGCCATGTCATCTTGGGCCACTTATCATGGCTTCAAGTTCTCTATGTCTAAGACTAGTGCTATGACTTTTGCTCAGAAGCATGTCGTTCTTTGTCCCTCTTTCGCTTTATGGTCATCTCCTTGTGTTCAGGGAGTCCACTAAGCTTTTGGGGTTAATCTTTGACACTCGTTTGTCTTGGTCGCCTCATATCTCTTACCTCCAAGTTGAATGCTCCAAGACCCTTACCATCCTTAAGGTTTTGTCCCATACTTCTTGGGGAGCTGATAGCCGCACACTCCTCTCTTTACATTCGTCTCTCGTCCTGTCTAAACTCGATTATGGTTGCCCTGCTTACTCGTCTCCTACTCTTCGTCGTCGTGATGCTTTGCACTGTACTGGGTTGCGCCTCAGCTCTGGTGCCTTTCGTTCGACTCCCACCCTCAGCTTGTATGTTGATACTGCCTTCCTATCTTTCCAGGATCACCGTGATCGCCACTGTCTTTGATATCTTGCGCGGTCCTTGCAACATCCTTCCTCTCACCTGTTGTCATGCTTTGACTTTTACCCCTCCTGTAGTTCCTCTTCTTCATCACCACCTCCCTCTTTTTCGTCTTGTCTGTATTTAGATGTCACGTGGTGGATTCTTCGTGACCTCCATAACAGTGACCATTTCCCCATCCTTGTCACCTTTTTCTCTTTTCACCCTTCTCTCTCCTTCCCTAGGTGGCAGTTTGCCAAGGCTGACTGGAATCTATTCACTCTACATGCTACTCTTTCTGACCTCTCCTATCTGCCTCACCGTCGAGCCCTACTCCTTTTTCATCACACCATATTAGACACTTCCCTTCACTCTATTCCTTGCTCTACCTCCAGGGGCATGCGGAAGTGCGTTCCCAGGTGGAATGCTGGGTGTTTCGACTGTCCTCTGTAAGAGTGCAGCCTGGAAGAAAGACAGATGCAGACAGACGGCTGTTTTCTTTTGTTTTATAAGGTGACTGCGGTCCGTACGGTTAAACGTGAGAGTTGGAAATCTTTAGTCTCCACCATTACGTCTGATATTCCTCTGCCCCAGATCTGGAAGAAAACCCGTAAGATTGCGGGTAAGTTTGTTCCAGATGTCTCACCAGTCCTTCACTTCCATGATTCTATTGTGGCGGATCCTGTGTCAGTCGCCACCGAACTGTGTTCCCCTTTTTCGACTGGTGGCTCCAGTTCTAGTCTTCCTTCATCTTTCCTTATTCGTAAGCACCTTCATGAATCTTGTCCTATAGATTTTCGCATGCATCTCCAGCTTCTCTATAATGATCTCTCTCTCCGAACACCAGTCTGCCCTGACTCTCTGCGGTTCTATGGCAGCGGGCTCAGAAAGCGAAACATCTCCTAATGAATGTCACCTCTCTCAATGCATGGTTTCAGTATATACTGAATCTGTTTAACCATATCTGGCAGTCATCATTTGTCCCTGAGAACTGGCTTCAGGTGGTGGTTTTTCCTATTCAGAAACCAGGGTCTCTAGGGACAGCTTTTAAGGACATCTGCCCCATTACCCTCACGAGTTGCGTCTGCAAACTCTTTGAACGTATGTTCAATGTCCTTATGATGTTGTTCTTAGAACACTATTGCCACCACTTACCTTCTCAATTTGGCTTTTACAAGTGTCATGACTGATGTTTTGGTGAACATGGTCTATATATGTACTGCTTTTGCTGCAAAGACCTCTGTTGTTGCTATCCTTTTTTTGACCTGGAAAAGGCATATGACACCACCTGGAGATATCATATTTTGTCCCAACTCCATTCGTGGTAATCTCTTCCTCTTCCTACGAAGCTTCCGCTCTAATCGTTCCTTTAGTGATGGTTTGTACCATACTGCCTCTTTACGGCAATATGAAGGTGTACCCCACAGTAGTGTTCTGAGCACTTACTAATTTTCCTGGTTGCCCTCAGTGGTCTTCTTTACTCCCTTCCCTCTGGAATCTCATCAGCTCTCTATGTTGACAATCTTACCCATTG
Organism: Procambarus clarkii; assembly: GCF_040958095.1. Lineage (NCBI taxonomy): Eukaryota > Metazoa > Arthropoda > Malacostraca > Decapoda > Cambaridae > Procambarus > Procambarus clarkii. The sequence goes on from NC_091204.1 coordinate 29,052,735, forward strand.
CTGTCAAGGTGATGACTTGCCTTTCCTTCAACGACGACATCAACTTGCGATTGATGCCGTGTCATCCTGGGACACCAATCATGGCATCAAGTTCTCTACAACTAAAACTTTTGCGATGACTTTTACTCGGAAGTAGGTCGTTTTTCATCCCCCTTTGTCGCTTTATGGTAATCCCCTTTTGTGCAAAGATTTTGCTAAACTTATGGAGTTAATCTTTGAAATATGTTTGTTTTGGTCTCCCCATATCTCTAACCTCTTGAGTTGGATGCTCTAAGGTCCTTAACTTACTTAAGGTAAGTTATACTTCCTGGGGGAGCTGATACGAGCACGCTCCACCTTCGTGCTGTCTAAACTCAAGTATGGTTGTCTTGCTTACTCGTCTGCCTCTCCTTCTACTCTATGCTGTCTTGATGCTCTGCACCATAATGGGTTATGCCTCAGCTCTGGTGCCTTGCGTTTGACTCCTACCCTAAGCCGGTATGATGAAACAGGCATACTGTATCTACAGGATCGCCATGATCGCTACTGTCTTTGCTACATTGCACAGTCCCTACAACACCCTCCTCACTCTCGCTTATGTCGTACTTTTCCTTGCACGCTCCATTTCCGTCTTCACAGATGGGGTCAAAGTTTGCAGATGGTGTAGCCTACTCTGTTGTTTTTCCTGACCACACCTATGTGTCGCCTGCATCCAGAGACTAGCAACTCCGCAGCAGAACTTTGTGCTATTTTGTATGCTCTTTGTCAACAACTTTCTTGCTGTCAATTTTCCTTTATTGTTGTAGTTGACTCTCACAGTGCCCTGATGGCTCTGGAGCCCTTTAATCCAGTTCATTCGGTTGTAGTCGAAATTCAACATTGGCTGTTTCTTATCTCCAATAGATTTAGGACAGTGGAATTTTGCCGGTTTCCCAGCCATATTTGTGTGTCCTTAAATGAGCGTGCGGACTCTGTCACTAAGGAGGCTATCTGCACGTGCCCCCATCTCCCTTAAAGGTGTTCCTTATTCTGACTTCTACCCAGTTATTCATTCCTCCATCCTTACCCATTGGCAGGATTGTTGGTCTTCTGTTACTCGTGACAAACTGCATACTCTTGAAGGTAGTGTGTCCCCATGGCCCTCCTCCCATCACCATAATTGATGGTGAGAAATGGCTCTGATGAGATTACGTATTAGCCATAATAATGTTTAATTCATAGGCACTTAATGGAGCGCCGCCCTGCTCTTTATTTTCCAAACTGCATTGTCCCTTTTACGGTCGTGCATATCCTTGTTGAATGTCCTGACTTCCAGGAGGTATGTGTGTCTTGTTTCCTGACTGTCCCTCGTGGTCACTTGTTCCTTGATAGAATCCTTGAGGAATCAGATACCTTTGATATTGTTTGCCTTATGCACTTTTGTTCTCGAATTGGCATCCTTAGTGATATTTACCGTTTTTTTTATATCCCACACAGTTGATGGTGCTTCGTAGCCTTCCGGGCTTGGTGCCCTCTTTTGATAATTACTTGCGTACTCTTTCTCATCTACATTAATGACATTCCGAATGCCTCTCAATACTTCAAGCCAGTTTTATTTGTTGTTTACACAACCCTGATTTTCTCCAATCCTAAGAATTGGCAATATCCAGATTGGTAATAAAGTAGATAGTATATTCCATGATGTTCTCATTGATAAAAAGCTGAATTTCCAGTGTCACATACAAATTATAGCTAAAAAATATTTTAAAATCACTTGGCATTCTTTTCTAAATCAGATATTATGTACGTCACCCTCTACCTTGGTTAAGCTTTATTGGCCTCTCATCTTTCCTTATCACAATTTTGGTATCATTGCCTGGGGTTCTCCCTAAATTATTTATGATCTCTAATTACTCAAGACAAATCATCAATTAGAACAATAACAAACTGAAGCCACAGACAGCATTGCATTCTGCCCTCCCCCCCTTTCTTAAATCTAAATCATTGAATATTTTAGATATTAAGTCTAAGTCACTTCACACCCTGTCAAGTGCACTATATAATATATATATATATATATATATATATATATATATATATATATATATATATATATATATATATATATATATATATATATATATATATATATATAGATATATGCAGAATAACCACATATGAAAAATAGAAAATGCTTAACGCGTTTTCGGCTAATTCGCCTTCATCAGAGCAAAGTAGAACGATTCTATTTTGATTCTACTTTGCTCTGATGAAGGCGAATTAGCCAAAAACGCGTTAAGCATTTTCTATTTTTGATATGTGGTTATTCTGCATACTTGGATCACTGTTTTTGTGATCATTGTTGCATATATATATATATATATATATATATATATATATATATATATATATATATATATATATATATATATATATATATATATATATATATATATAAGCCTATACTTGCATAAACCACAAGTGAAGATTAATAATCTTTGGACAACACCCACCAGTGGGACTCGAACCCAGAAAGCACAACTACCTTCCAGTAGCTGCCATAACTAGTATGCTTTAACCCACTACACCATCAGACCCTACAAAGGAAGTAGAGAGTTCGAGATATATATACATCCCAAACATCTCCACTTCCTGAGGGCTCCAGATGAGTGTGGGGTCAGTCTGCATTTTTCGTCAAGCCACTGTCAATGTGAGAGAACTCGTGTCCAGCTTATAAGCCTATACTTGCATAAACCACAAGTGAAGATTAATAATCTTTGGACAACACCCACCAGTGGGACTCGAACCCAGAAAGCACAACTACCTTCCAGTAGCTGCCATAACTAGTATGCTTTAACCCACTACACCATCAGACCCTACAAAGGAAGTAGAGAGTTCGAGATATATATACATCCCAAACATCTCCACTTCCCGAGGGCTCCAGATGAGTGTGGGGTCAGTCTGCATTTTTCGTCAAGCCACTGTCAATGTGAGAGAACTCGTGTCCAGCTTATAAGCCTATACTTGCATAAACCACAAGTGAAGATTAATAATCTTTGGACAACACCCACCAGTGGGACTCGAACCCAGAAAGCACAACTACCTTCCAGTAGCTGCCATAACTAGTATGCTTTAACCCACTACACCATCAGACCCTACAAAAGAAGTAGAGAGTTCGAGATATATATACATCCCAAACATCTCCACTTCCCGAGGGCTCCAGATGAGTGTGGGGTCACGAGTTCTCTCACATTGACAGTGGCTTGACGAAAAATGCAGACTGACCTCGGAATATATATATATATATATATATATATATATATATATATATATATATATATATATATATATATATATATATATATATATATATATATATATATATATATATATGTCGTACCTAGTAGCCAGAACGCACTTCTCAGCCTACTATGCAAGGCCTGATTTGCCTAATAAGCCAAGTTTTCCTGAATTAATATATTTTCTCTATTTTTTTTCTTATGAAATGATAAAGCTACCCATTTCAATATGTATGAGGTCAATTTTTTTTATTGGAGTTAAAATTAACGTAGATATATGACCGAACCTAACCAACCCTACCGAACCTAACCTATCTTTATAGGTTAGGTTAGGTTAGGTAGCCGTAAAAGTTAGGTTAGGTAGTCGAAAAACAATTAATTTATGAAAACTTGGCTTATTAGGCAAGTCGGGCCTTGCATAGTAGGCTGAGAAGTGCGTTCTGGCTACTAGGTACGACATATATATATATAGTGTATATCACGAAAATAAACACGTGATTAAAAATGTGACAATGTCAGACCACGGAGGAAAAATGAAACAGGAATTTCCATAAGTACTTTTGTATATTAATACATCTTCAGAAGGAGTGATGTTTGTTTAATGCATTCATGAAAGCTGAAAATTTACATAAACACTCCTTCTGAAGATGTATTAATATACGAAAGTACTTAAGGAAATTCCTGTTTCATTTTTCCTCCGTGGTCTGACATTGTCATATATATATATATATATTTTTTTTTTTTGAGATATATACAAGAGTTGTTACATTCTTGTACAGCCACTAGTACGCGTAGCGTTATATATATATATATATATATATATATATATATATATATATATATATATATATATATATATATATATATATATATATATATATACAGTACTGTATATGAATCTGGCAATAATATTAGCCTGATTCTGATATTTGTATTATCTTATATCTGGTATTTCATAAACCCAAAACTTTGCATTTATATGAGTGACTCCACAATTTGTATTATAATGCGGAGTATTTCATCGAAGGCTTGATTACTATTATTTATTTTATTTGTTTACAAATGCCTTAATCTGACAATTTATTAATATAAAAGGATGTCTGCTTTTAAATTAGTGATTTAAAAAATTTGATGTAAAGTCCTTAGTTTGAATATTGTTTAATTGATAAGTATATTTATGATCATTATTGGCCTGTATTATGAGGTGTAGGAGTAACCTATATGGTTTTGATTGGTCGTTTAATTTCTTGTCTTGATGGATGTGAATGATGTTTAATTATTATTTATTTAGACTCTATTATTAGTTCAGATTATTTATAGATAGAATAATGTGCAATAGATGGCTCTTAAAACCTGTTAATTATTATATTATTATTACTTGACAATTCTCTCAACATTCCAATTTACTGTCCTCTTACTATAAGTGTTGTTTTAATTAGCACATAAATGATCTTCACGTAATATGGTTTATTTACCCCCATGACAATGCTTCAGTATTTGTAAAGTTATAATTCCCGGTTATTAAGGTAATTAGAGAAATAACAAACCCTGAATATATGAACGTTAAAAGCATTTTGGTATGTGCAAAATATTCTTGTTTTGCAAGAACACTGGCTTACATCTTATGAATATCAGAACCACTTCAAATTTATTGATAGTTCTTTTTCCACTGCCAGTATTGACATGTCTATTGACTGATCAGGTCCTGGAAGACCCTATGGTGCTGCTGCTATCCTGGGCATAACCATATGCAATGTAAAGTTGAGGTTGTCAATATTGTATCAGGGCTCACTCCTGCTATACTTGTGTCCTATAGTTATCTGGAGATGATTTCGGGGCTTATCATCCCCCACGGCCCGGTCCTCGACCAGGCCTCCTTTTTGTTACACAATCCCAAGGAAGAAGCCTGTAGCAGCTGTCTATCTCTCAGGTACATATTTACTGCTTGCTGAACAGACGCATTAGGATGAAAGAAACTCTGCCCATTTGTTTCTGCCTCCACCAAGGATCGAACCCGGAACCTCAGGACTATGAATCCGATGCACTGTTCACTCAGTTGTCAGGGGCCTGAAAAGTGCTCAGCAGTATTTGATTACTTGTGTGTGTGTGTGTGTAGGCATGGTTTCCACAAGCAATATCAACTGTGCAGATGAGTATGGAAATGTATGATCAGAAATATATCAATTGACTAATTTGTATCATCATGCTGAACTCATGGGGTGGTAGGTAATTTTTAACACTGATTTTACCCGCTAAGATGTTTACTTAAATTTATTTAATGCATTCATGAATGCTGAAAATTTACATAATCCTGCTATTAATGATTTATTTACTATTATTATAGCTTTATGTCATGAGATAGGAATGGAAGGTCTCATATTGATCATTTTCTTATTGATGATATAACTGGTCACACCTTTAAGTATAAGGCTGTCAGTGATGACAACCTGTCCTGGTATCATCCTGCCATGGCCACCTCCAATATACCTCACTCACAAGTTGCTGCTGCCAAAGATAACATAAACCTCCCTAGAACACACCTAAACGTAGGAAGGCCACTCTTGCTGACCTGGATAAGTTTAAATGCCTGCTTAACCAATACTCAAATCACAAGTGATGCAATTGCTTGCAATATTATTCAGTGCAATTAGCATCAGAACAATCTCAAGGACTTTTTCACATCTGTCGTTTCAGTGCTAGATAGGGCAGGGGAAGAGAGTATTTATGTTATAAGCAATAAAAGAAGTATGGTGCCTGGTTGGAATAATAATGTCAGGGAATTTCAAAATAGATCTACCTTTTGGTATAACCGACAGAAAGATGCAGAGTGCCCCAGATCTTTTGGAAAACCCTACGGAAAGTTGCAGGGTGCTCCAGACCTTTTGGTATAATCTACGGAAAGATGCTGCAGGCCCCAAACCTTTTGGCATAATCTGTGGAAAGAATCAGGGAAGGCCCAGACCTTCTGGCATAACCTGTGTAAAGATGCAAGGGGCCCCAGAGACGGTTGGTGGCCCCAGCTCAGGTGTGGCACCAGGGGCTCAATATCATCAAGAAAGAGAAAGATAATATTGTGAGATCAAAAGTTGCCGATAATCTTATAAGGAAAAAGTTTTATGATTTTTTGGGTGAAATTAGAAAAAAAAGGTTCTTGCAGAGGAGTAACAAAAGTTATAGATGATGCCTCTTTTCCCAATAATATATGAAATGGTTTAAAAGAACAATCTTTAACATTGTAGAACACTGTGAGGTGCAGACAGATGAGACTGAAACTGTCCTAATTACAGCTGTATGTGAAACCTGCATGGTCCCTGCCCCCTTTTCCCCCCAATGTTAAACATATGCACACTGTAACCCCTGTAATGGTTGAGAAAACTTAGAAAGCTAAACAATAGGAATTATGATATTTTACATAATTATGATATAATACAGTAATATATTATGATATATTACTGTATTTATTTATTATTTATGTATACAAGGGTTCTTACATTCTTGTACAGCCAATAGCACACATAGCGTTTTGGGTGAATGTCTATGTGTCTTACAGTCTCTCTCCCCCATGATACATCACCACAATGTGTCTTACAGGCACACTCTCCCATGGTACATCACCACCATATGTCTTACAAGCACACTCTCCCATGGTACATCACCACCAAGTGTCTTACAAGCACACTCTCCTATGGTACATCACCACCATGTGTCTTACAAGCACACACTCCCATGGTACATCACCACCATGTGTCTTACAGGCACACTCTCCCATGGTACATCACCACCATGTGTCTTACAGGCACACTCTCCCATGGTACATCACCACCATGTGTCTTACAGTCACACTCTCCCATGGTACATCACCACCATGTGTCTTACAGGCACACTCTCCCATGGTACATCACCACCATGTGTCTTACAGGCACACTCTCCCATGGTACATCACCACCATGTATCTTACAGGCACACTCTCCCATAGTACATCACCACCATGTGTTGTACTGTATCTCTCATTACCTTAATGACAAACTAATTAGCACTAATTGTAACTACTCAAATCCTTTTCCTAATTACAGGTAACATTCTTTCCTTCCTGTTGAAGGAAGCTGAGGTGTAGTCACCAAATATAAGTAAACGAGAACAAAATAGCTGGCAGTACAATTTCTACAGTGATTAGGATAACTTTAGTTCAGACGCTTTGGAGTTACCTCACCTCTTCTACTTATAGAATGTAGTACTCGGCGTGAATAGTTCTAATCGACTCTAAGACGCAACAGCTTCTACACAGAGCAGACAGCAGCCTAGGACCGCATCGAGCTATTAGTATTCAGCTATAGTGTACTTATAATAGTATAGTAAGCAAGCTTTTCATTTCCACACCCCCGACAATTGTATGTTGGGGTGTAAGACAATGGTGGAGCAGAAAGTACTCCAGTACTTACGGAGGATGATGAGAGTGCGAGGAACAAGGTGGTCAGGTGGAGCCAGTGACTCCTTCCTTCGTCGTCAGCAAATTCTATTTGCTGACGACACAACCTTCATTTACTCCAGTCCTGATCCCCTTGCTCTAAATGCCACAGTAAATACTGAGCTAAATAAAGTCCATCTGTGGCTAACTGCCAACAAACTCACCCTTAACATTGACAAAACCTTTTATATTCTGTTTGGCAATAAATCCTCTAATCAAATAAATCTCAAAATAAACAATACCCAAATTTGTAACAAATTAGATGGCAAATTCCTTGGCATTCTCATTGACCACAAGCTTAATTTCCAGGGACACATTCTAAACATATAAAAAAAAGTTTCAAAAACTGTTGGCATTCTTTCTAAGATCAGATATTATGTACCACGCCCTGCCCTGGTGACTCTCTATTACTCCCTTATCTATCCATATCTCAACTATGGTATTTGTGCTTGGGGCTCTACTACCCAAAATCACTTACGTCCTCTAATTACTCAACACAAAGCTGCTATTAGGACAATATCCAATTCTGGCCCCAGACATCACTCGGTACCCCTACTCAAATCCCTGAATATGTTAGACATTAAGTCACTGCACATTCTCTCATGTGTATTATACATATATAAAACGCTAAACTATAATGCCAATCCTGATCTCAAAAGCTTCATAGAAGGTTGTATCAGAACCCATGAGCATCACACCAGAAATAAATACAGTTTTGATATTCCTAGAGTACGACTTAATCAAACTAGAAATGCTCAACAAATCAAGGGGCCCAGAATGTGGAATGACCTTCCCAACCATGTTAAAGACTGTACCTCTCTCAACCAGTTTAAGTTAAAAGCGAAGCTATACCTAATAAATTCCCTGTAACCTACCTTACCCTTCTATTGTCAACCAATGTCTGTTTTTTTCTTTAAAGAGCGCTGTTTGTCGACATAATTGTATTTGTGCTGCTTTTTCATCTATGTTTTCATTTCTTGTTTTCATTCTACTCATTATGCTCAATTAGTATTAAGCTTGACATTTAAGTTTATCATGCCCGAAACGCTTTGCGTAATAGTGGCTTTAGGCATTGTATGTACTAGCTCTACCTATAAGTCAAACAATCCTTGTAAATATTTATTGTATGTATGTACCTTACCTAAATAAAATTGTATTGTATTGTATTGTATTGTAGTCATGGAGACGTCTATAGCAACCTTTGTTGTGATGACGTCACTCGCTCGCTCGCTTATCCGCCACATCGCTCTTCCCATTTTCTTTGGTTACTGATTTTTGCTGACGTTAAGTGTACTTTATATTACCTGAGAGCCACTAATACTAGTGACCTCGACGAGGACAGGAAGCTGGCGGCTTATCAAAGGTTCCATCCATTTGCCCAGATAATCTTTTCTATCTGTATTTTTAAACCTATAGGTATAGGTTAGGTTTGTCAACCACCAAAACCTATTTAGGTATAGGTTAGGAATTGTCTCCAAAGAATTCTCAAAGAATTACTCATTATTGCTGTCTAAGATAATTAGACGAGCCAAAACTAAATACTACGAAGATAAATTTACCCAAATAAAGAGCAACATTAAACAAACTTGGAGAACAATTTCTCAAATATTGGGATCAAAGAAGTCTTTAAATAACAAACCGACTCTCCTGTCTAATAACGATGGTCAGCTTTCAGCCTCTGATTCTGCTATCGAGTTCAATAGGTTCTTCTCTTCCATTGGTTCATCCCTTGCAAATGATATTCCATCTTCCAGTACAGACATTAATGACTATCTTTCAGGTAACTATCCACAGTCTCTGTACCTAAAGCCTATTAATTCCACTGACGTCAATGAGATAATCCTTTCCCTTAAAACCAAGTCTGGTGCCCTTGAAAAGATACCAACTTTAATTTACAAAAAAGCCTCCAGATCTTTAGCCCCTGCTATTGCTTTGCTCTTCAACAAGTCACTTGAACTCCAAACCTTCCCAGATATTCTAAAAAAAGCGAGAGTAACGCCTGTCCACAAATGTGGTAATCTCACAGATGTTAACAACTACAGACCTATATCTATCCTGCCAAACTTGTCAAAAATTTTTGAAAAACTAATCTATAAGCAGCTTTACTCATACCTAGCCAAACTCAATATACTTAGCCCTTGCCAATATGGCTTCAGACCCAAAAAAGCACTAACGATGCACTTATTAGTATGCTTAACTCGATTCATACAGCTCTTGATAAAAAGGAGTTCCCTGTTGGGTTGTTTGTGGACCTGCGTAAAGCTTTTGACACTGTCAACCACCAAAACCTTCTTCTTAAATTACATCATTATGGAGTCAGAGGACACTCCCTACAATACCTCAAATCCTACCTTACTGACAGGCTCCAATATGTTTCTGTGAATAATACAATTTCTCCCACCCTACCCATCAACATTGGTGTTCCCCAGGGCAGCATACTTGGCCCTCTCCTCTTTCTCATCTACATTAATGACCTTCCAAATGCCTCCCAACACTTCAAACCAATTATATTTGCTGACGACACAACCTTCATTTACTCCAGTCCTGATCCCCTTGCTCTAAATGCCACAGTAAATACTGAGCTAAATAAAGTCCATCTGTGGCTAACTGCCAACAAACTCACCCTTAACATTGACAAAACCTTTTATATTCTGTTTGGCAATAAATCCTCTAATCAAATAAATCTCAAAATAAACAATACCCAAATTTGTAACAAATTAGATGGCAAATTCCTTGGCATTCTCATTGACCACAAGCTTAATTTCCAGGGACACATTCTAAACATATCAAAAACAGTTTCAAAAACTGTGGGCATTCTTTCTAAGATCAGATATTATGTACAACGCCCTGCCCTGGTGACTCTCTATTACTCCCTTATCTATCCATATCTCAACTATGGTATTTGTGCTTGGGGCTCTACTACCCAAAATCACTTACGTCCTCTAATTACTCAACACAAAGCTGCTATTAGGACAATATCCAATTCTGGCCCCAGACATCACTCGGTACCCCTACTTAAATCTCTGAATATGTTAGACATTAAGTCACTGCACATTCTCTCATGTGTATTATACATATATAAAACGCTAAACTATAATGCCAATCCTGATCTCAAAAGCTTCATAGAAGGTTGTATCAGAACCCATGAGCATCACACCAGAAATAAATACAGTTTTGATATTCCTAGAGTACGACTTAATCAAACTAGAAATGCTCTACAAATCAAGGGGCCCAGAATGTGGAATGACCTTCCCAACCATGTTAAAGACTGTACCTCTCTCAACCAGTTTAAGTTAAAAGCGAAGCTATACTTAATAAATTCCCTGTAACCTACCTTACCCTTCTATTGTCAACCAATGTCTGTTTTTTTCTTTAAAGAGCGCTGTTTGTCGACATAATTGTATTTGTGCTGCTTTTTCATCTATGTTTTCATTTCTTGTTTTCATTCTACTCATTATGCTCAATTAGTATTAAGCTTGTCATTTAAGTTTATCATGCCCGAAACACTTTGCGTAATAGTGGCTTTAGGCATTGTATGTACTAGCTCTACCTATAAGTCAAACAATCCTTGTAAATATTTATTGTATGTATGTACCTTACCTAAATAAAATTGTATTGTATTGTATTGTATTGTAACCTAATAGAGTTTTGGCGTTTACCTTACCTACTCTTCAGCGAGTGGACGGTTCCACGGGTTTACAACATACAGGTAAAGAAGCATCTCCTGTTTTCTGTCCTACATTGTGGCTTGTTGAGCTCGAACCCGAGAATATGACCTTTTGAAGAAAGTGTCCAGATCGACATCGTCCAAATTGTTTAGTATTTGAAAGGTTTCGATGAGCTCCGCCCTGTCATGCTGGTTTGCAGTGTTATATATTTATTTATTTATTTATGTATTTATTTATGTATTTATTTATTTATTTATTTATATACAAGAAGGTACATTGGGAATGTGAGGATACATAGCATAGTAATTACATTCTTGTAAAGCCACTAGTACGCGCAGCGTTTCGGGCAGGTCCAAGCTTAATCTAAGAAAATTTTAAGTAGGTAAATACTAGTGTAGTGAGTTAATCTTATACTTGCTCCATTATCTCATTATCTTAATAGCATAACTAATTACAAAAGCTACAATCCTTTCCCCAATTACAGGCAAAACTCTTCTCACCTTGTTGGAGGAAGCTGAGGTGTAATCACCATATAAGCAACTATTTGATGAATAGAAGACAACACACCTCTCTCGGGGAGATGTGGCAGCAAATTCACCGGGCCAAAGGGAATAAAACAGCTAAAGCTCCACACCCCAAGGATCCTCAACGGGAAGCCGAAGTACTGGCAACCAGGTTTGCAGAGAGAGCAGCCAGCAATCAACTTCCACCAGATGTATTAGCAGTACAGACTGGACTAGAGGAAGAAAGGTGGCACAGAATCCTTACAGCATGTGAAGAAGTCTCTGACACTAATGCCCCCTTCACACTGGATGAGCTCAATCGGGCTAAGAAAAACTCCAAGGATACATCCCCTGGAGCCGACAAAATAACCTATAAAATGATTAGAAACCTCCCAGCAAACATTTTCATGTTTTTAAAACATCCTAAAAACGACATTTCATTGTTTTCAGCACGTTTATAATTACGTTTAGAAAAGGTTTTTTGAGAACTTTTATATACGACCTTAGAACGTAAATAATTAACATTTCTAAAAACTTTTTTATAATCTTTTAATTACCTACATTAAAACGTTTAGGGTAAATTAGGGTATAATAATTTTTTAATTCATATCTGAAATAGAAAGGGAGAGAAAGAAAGAAGACATATCTGAGAAAGAAATGGACATCCTATATATGTATGTGTAAATTACAAATAAATAGGGTACAAAAAGAGAATTAAAATACTATATTTATTTAATTAAGAATGAGTAATACAACAAAATATATGTAATAGCTCGAAATATATACACTATATCTATAACAGAATATAAAAGTAAAAATTTAAAAATCTATAAAAATCTATATATGCAATATGTGAACACAATAGATTTTGTGATCAAGCAGCCTGTGATTCATGTCATGCTGAGATCAGTCTGACGTTACAAGCAGTTATTGTTACTTAAAACTAAAACAAGTAAAATTTTCCGAGTATACATATAACACTATAGTTTTTCTATGACTAATAATAAAAATCTATTAATCAAAAGTTTAGGACTAATTGACTAAAAATAAAAATCTACAAGTGAATGTAAACACAGTCAAGTATAATATTCATGTAGAAAAGAAAGAAAAAGAGAGAGAGAAGGAAAGAAAGAGAAAGAAAGAAAGGGAGAAAGAGAGAGAGAGAAAGAAAAGAAAAAACAGTCATGTATAATATTCATATTAGCACCATGCAATATAACTTAGATTAAGTAAAAATCTCAGACATTTTTAAATCAAATGAAATATGACAGCCCGAGAGAGAGAGCGAGAGCCAGAGAGAGAGCGCCACAGAGCCAGAGAAATAGAGAGCCAGAGAGAGAGAGAGCGTGAGCCAGAGCCAGAGAGAGAGAGAGCCAGAGAGAGAGAGAGGGAGCCAGAGAGAGAGCCAGAGAGAGAGCCAGAGCCAGAGAGAGAGAGCCAGAGAGAGAGAGAGAGAGAGAGAGAGCCAGAGAGAGAGAGAGAGAGAGAGAGAGCCAGAGAGAGAGAGAGAGAGAGAGAGAGAGAGAGAGAGAGAGAGAGAGAGAGAGAGAGAGAGAGAGAGAGAGAGAGAGAGAGAGAGAGAGAGAGAGAGAGAGAGAGAGCCAGAGCCAGAGAGAGAGCCAGAGAGAAAGAGAGAGCCAGAGAGAAAGAGAGAGTCAGAGAGAGAGAGAGAGACAGAGCCAGAGAGAGAGAGAGAGAGACAGAGCCAGAGAGAGAGAGAGAGAGAGCCAGAGAGAGAGAGAGAGAGAGCCAGAGAGAGAGCCAGAGAGAGAGAGCCAGAGAGAGAGAGAGTGCCAGAGAGAGAGAGAGAGAGAGCCAGAGAGAGAGAGAGCCAGAGAGAGAGAACGAGAGAGAGAGAGAGAGAGAGAGAGAGAGAGAGAGAGAGAGAGAGAGAGAGAGAGAGAGAGAGAGAGAGAGAGAGAGAGAGAGAGAGAGAGAGAGAGAGAGAGAGAGAGAGAGAGCAAGAGAGCCAGAGAGAGAGCGAGAGAAAGAGAGAAAGAAAGAGAAAGAAAGAGAAAGAAAGAGAGAGAGAGAGAGAGAGAGAGAGAGAGAGAGAGAGAGAGAGAGAGAGAGAGAGAGAGAGAGAGAGAGAGAGAGAGAGAGAGAGAGAGAGAGAGAGAGAGAGAGAAAGAGAGAGACAGACAGACAGAGACAGAAAGACACACACACAACAAAAGAGGAGACAGAACAAAATTAAGGCAAGGAGAGAGAAGACAGAACAGAAACAACAGAGAGAGGAGAGAAATGAGAAATCATTGAAGAGAAGGGGAAGAGAAACACAAGATAAGAAAAAGATACAAGAAAAATATACAAGATAAAAATGACATAAATGAATACCACAAATATAAAAAGTAAAGGAAGAGAGAAGCTAGAAGAGACAGGAAACGAGAGGTGTTAGAAGAGAGGAGGAAAGGAGAGATTAAAAGATAAGAAAAACAGGAGAGAAACGTAAAAGAAATAAAAAAAGGACATTTGTGAGGAGAGAAAATAAAGAGACCAGAGAAGACCATATATCAAGAGTGTGAGGATAAAGACTTTTATATTTTCTTAGTAGACATCCTCTGGCTCTTGTTGCCCCTCTTGTATACGAATTGTACTTGTAAGTTTTCCCTGAAAAGATGTTAACAAAATTAATATTTAATTATTTATTTATATAAATTACACACACACAAACTTTATATATATATATATATATATATATATATATATATATATATATATATATATATATATATATATATATATATATATATATATATATATATATATATATATAGAGAGAGAGAGAGAGAGAGAGAGAGAGAGAGAGAGAGAGAGAGAGAGACCAGAGACCATTTATATATATATATATATATATATATATATATATATATATATATATATATATATATATATATATATATATATATATATATATATATATATATATATATATATATATATATATATATATATATATAATTTCGTAAACCTTACCCTGTAAACATTCATGTTTCTACATGTTAAACAAGCTACGAGGATGAGGGAGGGGGATGTTCCCTCCATGCTGGATATTATATTTACCAGGAAAGAGAAAGATATATTTATCATTCAGTACCTCCCTCCTTTGGTACTTCCATTTTCCTCCTTTCAGTACCTCCCTCCTTTTACCCAAGTGACATGGTCACTTGGGTAAAAGTGACCATGTCTTTTTGGGAATAAAGTATGCAATGCATTATAATCTGGAAGAAAATGAGCTTGAAGCAGTTGAAAAACCTGACTTGTGGAGAGGTCATTATGGGGAACTCAGATATTTCCTTAAGGAATTTGACAAACACTTGCTGTTAGGACATGAAGTAAATGAGATGTATGTCAAGTTTTGTGAAATATATGATAATGGCACAACAAAATTTATACTAAAGCAGAGATGCAGAACTAGGAAAAGGGGAAAAATTGCCCAAAAATACAAGCAATACAAAGATGCGAGAAACAACAATAACAGTAAGGAGAGGGGCAGAAAGACTGACTTTCGGTCATATTCAACAACACAAATATACATACACACACACACATTATTGGAAAAAATTGGAATTGGAATATTGGAATAAATAATTAAAACTAAATGGGTAGAACACCTGGAGAGAAATGATATAATTTCAGACAGGCAGTATGGTTTTCGATTTGGAAGATCCTGTGTATCGAATTTACTCAGTTTCTATGATCGAGCAACAGATATATTACAGAAAAGAGATGGTTGGGTTGACTGCATCTATCTGGACCTAAAAAAGGCATTCGACAGAGTTCCAAATAGAGAGGTTGTTCTGGAAACTGGAAAATATTGGAGGGGTGACAGGTAAGCTTCTAACATGGATGAAAAATTTTCTGACTGATAGAAAAATGAGGGCAGTAATCAGAGACAATGTATCGGACTGGAGAAATGTCACAAGTGGAGTACCACAGGGTTCAGTTCTTGCACCAGTGATGTTTATTGTCTACATAAATGATCTACCAGTTGGTATACAGAATTACATGAACATGTTTGCTGATGATGCTAAGATAATAGGAAGGATAAGAAATTTAGATGATTGTCATGCCCTTCAAGAAAACCTAGATAAAATAAGTATATGGAGCACCACTTGGCAAATGGAATTTAATGTTAATAAATGCCATGTGATGGAATGTGGAACAGGAGAACATAGACCCCATACAACCTATACATTATGTGAGAAATCTTTAAAGAATTCTGATAAAGAAAGAGATCTAGGGGTGGTTCTAGATAGAAAACTATCACCTGAGGACCACATAAAGAATATTGTGCGAGGAACCTATGCTACGCTTTCTAACTTTAGAATTGCGTTTAAATACATGGATGGTGATATACTAAAGAAATTGGTCATGACTTTTGTTACGCCAAAGCTAGAATATGCAGCTGTTGTGTGGTGCCCAACAACAGAAGTTGGCCCATATCTTAAGAAGCACGTCAACAAACTGGAAAAGGTGCAAAGACATGCTACTAAATGGCTCCCAGAATTGATGGGCAAGAGCTATGAGGAGAGGTTAGAGGCATTAAATATGCCAAAACTAAAAGACAGAAGAAAGAGGTGATATGATCACTACATACAAAATAGTAACAGGAATTGATAAAATCGACAGGGTAGATTTCCTGAGACCTGGAACTTCAAGAACAGGAGGTCATAGATTGAAACTAGCTTAACACAGATGCTAAAGAAATATAAGAAAATTCACTTTCGCAAATAGAGTGGTAGACGGTTGGAACAAGTTAGGTGAGAAGGTGGTGGAGGCCAAGACTGTCAGTAGTTTCAAAGCGTTATATGACAAAGAGTGATGGGAAGACGGTCTCATCCTGTAACTACACTTAGGTAATTACACACACACTATATATATATATATATATATATATATATATATATATATATATATATATATATATATATATATATATATATATATATATATATATATATATATAGTTTAGTGCTGGGAAGACGGTCTCATCCTGTAACTACACTTAGGTAATTACACACACACTATATATATATATATATATATATATATATATATATATATATATATATATATATATATATATATATATATATATATAGTGTGTGTGTAATTACCTAAGTGTAGTTACAGGATGAGACCGTCTTTCCAGCACTCTTTGTCATATAACGCTTTGAAACTACTGACAGTCTTGGCCTCCACCACCTTCTCACCTAACTTGTTCCAACCGTCTACCACTCTATTTGCGAAAGTGAATTTTCTTATATTTCTTTAGCATCTGTGTTAAGCTAGTTTCAATCTATGACCTCCTGTTCTTGAAGTTCCAGGTATATATATATATACCTGGAATATATATATATATATATATATATATATATATATATATATATATATATATATATATATATATATATATATATATATATATATATATATATTCAGGCTTGTTCGCATATATATATATATATATATATATATATATATATATATATATATATATATATATATATATATATATATATATATATATATATATATATATATATATGTCGTACCTAGTAGCCAGAACGCACTTCTTAGCCTACTATGCAAGGCCCGATTTGCCTAATAAGCCAAGTTTTCATGAATAAATTGTTTTTCGACTACCTAACCTACCTAACCTAACCTAACCTAACCTTTTCGGCTACCTAATCTAACCTAACCTATAAAGATAGGTTAGGTTAGGTTAGGTAGGGTTGGTTAGGTTCGGTCATATATCTACGTTAATTTTAACTCCAATAAAAAAAAATTGACCTCAAACATAATGAAATGGGTAGCTTTATCATTTCATAAGAAAAAAATTAAAGAGAATATATATATTCATGAAAACTTGGCTTATTAGGCAAATCAAGCCTTGCATAGTAGGCTGAGAAGTGCGTTCTGGTTACTAGGTACGACTTATATATATATATATATATATATATATATATATATATATATATATATATATATATATATATATATATATATGTATGCCATATACATATATATGCTATGTTGTATGCTACAACTTGGCTGATATTAAAGCCATTCACAACTGCAGGCCTAATAAAAAAAGGAGGTGGCATAGCAATATCTTACAAAGATACCTTCATCTGCAATAGTGTCATTAGTAATAGAGACGACTATTGTGAATATACCTTTGCCAAGTTCTCCAGTAAATCCCTTAAATCCTCCTTGACTATAAGTGCCATCTATAGATTTCCCAATACCAACATAGCTTCATTCTCAGATAACGTAAGGAATCTTATCATAAATAACAATCTCAACAAAAATCAAACCAACTTAGTGGTTTGTAATGGTTAACAAAACATGCAGATACTTATATATAACCTGTGAATAGAGTGTAATAACACCAAAACTATTTGTTTATTGTTTTATGACCATAATAATTGAATCACTAATATGATTCACTAATATATAATCCTAATAATAATCACTAATATATAATCCATTGAGCATGCTGCATCTCTTTCAGTCTCTTTGCAATTTGAACAAGAGGGTTTTTAATTGATCGAACCATATTCTTAAAGTAAAGTAAATGAGATGTATTCCATATTTTGCAAAATATACGATGAAGGCACACAAACATTCATACCAAAACTGAAGGGCAGGATTTATGAGGAGACATTAGAGGCATTAAATATTCCAAAACTAGAAGACAGAAGGAAAAGAGGAGATATGATCACTACGTACAAAACAGTAACAGGAATTGATAAACTTGATAGGGAAGATTTCCCGAGACCTGGAATTTCAAGAACAAGAGGTTATAGATTTAAACGAACTAAACAAAGATGCCGAAGAAATGTAAGATAATTCACTTTTGCAAACAGAATGGTAAACGGTTGGAACAAGTTAGGTGAGAAGGTGGTGGAGGCCAAAACCGTCAAAAGTTTCAAAGCATTATATGACAAAGAGTGCTGGGAAATTGGGACACCACGAGTGTAGCTCTCATCCTGTAACTACACTTAGGATTTCCTTAAGTACTTTCGTATTTCAATAATATATCTTCAGATGGAATCATTCCTCCTGAAATAATTTACATTTATTTGATTCCTTCTGAACATGTATTATTTAAATATGAAAGTACTTAAGGAATTTCCTGTTTCAATTCTTCTTCCGTGGTCTGACACTCACATTTTTCACCACATGTTAATTTCCGTGATTTATACACACACACAAATTTATACACACACACACATATAATATATTATAAATATATTTATATACTGTATATATATATATATGTCGTACCTAATAGCCAGAACGCACTTCGCAGCCTACTATTCAAGGCCCGATTTGCCTAATAAGCCAAGTTTTCATGAATTAATGTTTTTTCGTCTACCTAACCTACCTAACCTAACCTAACCTAGCTTTTTTTGGCTACCTAACCTAACCTTACCTATAAATATAGGTTAGGTTAGGTTAGGTAGGGTTGGTTAGGTTCGGTCATATATCTACGTTAATTTTAACTCCAATAAAAAAAAATTGACCTCATACATAGAGAAAAGGGTTGCTTTATCATTTCATAAGAAAAAAATTATAGTAAATATATTAATTCAGAAAAACTTGGCTTATTAGGCAAATCGGGCCTTGAATAGTAGGCTGAGAAGTGAGTTCTGGCTACTAGGTACGACATATATATATATATATATATATATATATATATATATATATATATATATATATATATATATATATATATATATATTATATATATATATATTATATATATATATATATTATATATATATATATATATATATATATATATATATATATATATATATGTCGTACCTAGTAGCCAGAACGTACTTCTCAGCCTACTATGCAAGGCCCGATTTGCCTAATAAGCCAAGTTTTCATGAATTAATTGTTTTTCGACTACCTAACCTACCTAACCTAACCTAACCTAACTTTTTCGGCTACCTAACCAAACCTAACCTATAAAGATAGGTTAGGTTAGGTTAGGTAGGGTTGGTTAGGTTCGGTCATATATCTACGTTAATTTTAACTCCAATAAAAAAAAATTGACCTCATACATAATGAAATGGGTAGCTTTATCATTTCATAAGAAAAAAATTAGAAAAAATATATTAATTCAGGAAAACTTGGCTTATTAGGCAAAATCGGGCCTTGAATAGTAGGCCAAAAAGTGAGTTCTGGCTACTAGGTACGACATATATATATATATATATATATATATATATATATATATATATATATATATATATATATATATATATATAATTATATATATATATATATATATATATATATATATATATATATATATATATATATATATATATATATATATTATATATATATATATATATATATATATATATATATATATATATATATATATATATGCATATAAATATATTATATATATACTGATAATTAGCTAAAAATATATTCAAGTAAATGTAAATTATTTTACCTTGCACCTAGATCCACCAAGCTTGTATGGTGTGCATTTCAGTACTTTGGAAATCTGGAACGATCTGGAATCTCTTATCTGCAATGAAACAATACATATTATTGCACTTGCCACAATACCACACAAGAATCAGTACGTCTTACCACACAATCAGTACGACTGTTTTCAGCGAGCCACTGACCACACTGAAGATTGATAACCCAAATGAATTTTTCATGGATATGATACCAACATCAAATCATAAATCAGATGTGATCCTATCCCCACTGGATTTTGAAGAAGCCATAGACAGTATGCCTATGCACTCTGCACCAGGCCCTGACTCTTGGAACTCTATATTCATCAAGAACTGTAAAAAAAACGTTATCGCAGGCCCTTCACATTCTTTGGAGACAAAGCCAAGATACTGGCATTATCCCTGACATACTAAAAACAGCAGAGATAGCACCGCCCCATAAAGGAGGAAATAAGGCAGAGGCAAAAAACTACAGACCGATAGCACTAACATCGCACATCATAAAAATTTTTGAGAGAATGCTAAGAAGTAAGATCACAAATACATGGAATCACAACATCTCCATAACCCCAGACAACATGGTTTCAGAACAGGGCGCTCTTGCCTATCACAGTTGCTGGACCACTCTGACATGGCACTAGATGCCATGGAAGACAAACAAAACGCTGATGTAATTTACACAGATTTCGCAAAAGCCTTTGACAATGTGACCATTGTGTTATTGCACATAAAATGCGTTCAAAAGGAATTACCGGAAAAATAGGCAGATGGATATACAACTTCCTGACTAATAGAACCCAATGTGTAGTAGTCAACAAAATAAAATCTGGACCATCAACCGTAAAGAGCTCAGTCCCCAAGGGTACTGTGCTTGCTCCAATACTTTTTCTCATCCTCATATCGGACATAGAGAAGGACACAACCTATAGTACTTGATCATCCTTTGCAGATGACACTAGAATCTTCACGAGAGTAGGCAACATAGAGGAAACGGCAAACCTCCAATCAGATGTAAATCAGGTCTTTCTATGGGCTACAGAAAATAACATGGTGATTAACGAACATAAGTTTCAGCTCATGCGCTACGGAAAAAATGAAAATATAAAAACGGAAACCACGTACAAAACTCAGTCAAATCATAACATTGAACGGAAAAGAAACGTAAAGGATTTGGATGTACTGATGTCAGAAGGCCTTACATTTAAAGAACTCAATAAAGTAGCCGTCACAACTGCAAGAAAAAAGACAGGATAGATAACAAGAACTTTTCACACTAGAGATGCTATACCGATGATGATAGTTTTCAAGACGCTAGTGCTCTCTAGAGTGGAATACTGCTGCATAATGAAAGCCCTTTCAAAGCTGGAGAAATTACTGACCTATACTTATGCATTTATCTTCGGTTTAACACAACAGGCACCAGACACATGCTAGGCATCATACACACTAGGATAAAACAAACATTAGGCTGGAAGTCAGAAAAGAATTCAAAGAATTTTACTGGAAAGGCTTGCTGTTAGGAAAGGAAGTAATTGAGATGAATTAATGCACAGTATGTCAATTTTGTGATATATATGATAAAGGAACAAAAACATTTATACCAAAACAGAGATGCAGAACTAGGAAACAGGATTTGTTCAACTGAAATTTCAAGACGGCCAGAGACCAAAAGACACAAAAATGGAATCGATATACGAAGAGGCCAAACCCCCAAACATACCAGTAATACAAAGAGAAACAACTACACGGCAGTGAGGAGAGAGGCAGAAAGAAATTTTGAAAAAAAGAATAAACAAATGTAAAGCAGAACAAATCATATTCTATAAATACAGCAACAACCAATTGCAGGTAAAGGATAATATCAGAACTTTTAAATGCGTGGATGGCGAAATACTCAAGAAATTGTTCACGACTTTTGTTAGACTAAAGCTGGAATATGCAGCGGTGTATGGTGCCCATATCTTAAGAAGCACATAAACTGGAAAAGGTGCAAAGACATGCTACTAAGTGGCTCCCAGAATTGAAGGACAAGAACTATGAGGAGAGGTTAGAGGCATTAAATATACCAAATATACTACACAAATATATATACTACACATACACAATACTAGGATGCACAATAAACTACCCTACACAGGCTGAGTATGGTGTGTACAATAAATGACTAGCTAAAAGATAAGAATGAGTTTGTATAAATGGGGTTAAATCAGAGTGGGAAAATGTAAGTGGAGTTCCTCAAAACTCTGTCCTGGGACCTCTGTAATTCATAATATATACAAATAATTTAGACTCAGGTTTGATCAGCAATATTTGAAAATTTCTAGATTTTTTTCTAGATTCACAAAAGGGATTTTTTTCTGGATTCAGGATTATTTTTTTTTTATGGCTGAAAACATGTTTTCAGCAATAAAAGAAATACAGTATTGCTGGAACAACCGTCGACATCTTCAAGAGAAAACCTGAACATCTTCATGAAGTGCTGGACAAACAAGGCTGTGGTGGATATGTGGGCCTGAGGGGCCTGTCCAAGCAACAGCCTGTTGGACCAAGCTCTCACATGTCAAGCCTGGCCTTGGAAAGGCTTGGTGAGTAGAACACTACCAGAACCCTATAATGCATGTATCAAGCAGATAACTAAGTTGTAGGAGATAGATAACATAGTGATTATAAGAAAACTAAAAACTCACTGGAAGCAATATAAATTACAAGAGTTGATACTCAACTTCTTCCATTGTACCTCCCGTGTGTCAGCTTATCACTCTACTGCTAATATCATGGTATTGCAGAATATCTGTCTCTACATTGCCAAGGTGTCCAGGCAGTGAGCACCACATAATGCAGTGCAGTCCTGTAAGAATAAGCACAGTAAGTATGGGCATGGAGGGGGTGCAGCAGTGGCTTGTGAAGGGCTGGAGAGTAAATGGACATGCCCAGGAATAAAAGCATTAGGGTAACAGAACATAGCCCATAAAAAATAGTAATGACTGTGAATGAATATTATATGAATGCAATAATTTTTCATATCTCAATAGGAATACTAAGCAGGGTGCAAGACAAGGTACTGGTGGTGATAGTGGTTGGTACAAGTCCTCACATCCCCACAGACACCAGTAACAGCCCTCACCTCCCAACACAGTACCCATGCTCCTTACTCAACACCCCCTTCGACCTTTATTACAGAAAAATAGAATCAATTATATAATAAAATATAAAATATAAGTGTTTACTTACGATAATACTATCGGTGGAACACAAAATCTTCTTCTTCTTGATAGTAGGTGCAGTTTGCATGAAGGGTTTATCCTCGCCATGACTGAACTCACGACAAAATGGCCGCTGTGTTGATATGGCGTCAGATGACGCTGTGACGTCACAGGTGAGGGACGCTTTGCGCAATTACTCCCTCATCGCTTGACCCCATCATTAATAATTTTGTTATTTTTATTATTTTATTTTTATTTATTTATGTACAAGAAGTTACATTGGGGGTTAACAGAGAATATAGAAAATAAGTTGAATTAACATTCTTGTAAAGCCACTAGCACGCATAGCGTTTCGGGTAAGTCCTTAAACAGATTTTTTTTTTAAATTAACAGTAAAATTGATAAAAAATGTTAGCAGGTATTTTACAGCTTTTCTTTACAGGTACAGATAATTTTAAGTAGAATAATTACAGTAAAATCAGCAAAAGTGTTTGCAGGTAATTTGAAGAAATTTTGACACAAAAGCAGATCAGAATGATACACAATAATAACAATACACAATAAAGAAACAAGGATTACTAGGTACATGAGGATAGCATTTCAGGGTTATACATTGTTCACTGAATCACAATATGAAGATCACTTCGAGGAAAAGTTTCAAGGAATAATGCAGTAGTATATGCACTGAATACAACAACCATGATATCAGATGATATCTAAGATTACAATGTTAAAGTAATATGGCTTAGGTACAAATATTGGGGGATTGAGTAACACTAGATACAGTGTGAAGATAAAGCCCATGGTAGAAAACTATGAGGATGAAATTAGGTACTTTTTTTTTTTTTTGAATATGGCAGAAGTTGGACAGCTTTTCAAATCATTAGGGAGTGAGTTCCATAGACTAGGTCCCTTTATTTACATAGAGTGTTTACATAGATTAAGTTTGAATCTGGGGATATCAAAGAGATATTTATGTCTGGTGGGGTGGCATGTGTTCTATTACATCTGTCCAGGAAGAGTTTCAGAACAGGGTTTGCACTTAGAAAAAGGGTTTTATAAACGTAATTTACACAGGAGAATGTATGGAGTGAATTTATGTTTAGCATGTTTAGGGATTTGAACAAGGGAGCTGTGTGTTGTCTGAAGGTAGAGTTAGTTATTGTCCTGATAGCAGATTTTTACTGGATGATGATGGGCTTGAGGTAGTTTGCAGAGGTTGAACCTCAAGCACAAATACCATAAGAATGATAGGGATAGATAAGTGCATAATAGAGTGAGAGGAGAGCAGAGTTGGGTACATAATATCTGATCTTAGAGAGTATACCAACTGTTATAGAAACCTTTTTAGTTATGTGTTGTATATGGGTGCGGAAGGTGAGTCTCTTGTCTAGGAATAGGCCAAGGAACTTTCCATCATTTTTATTGTTAATGTTTACATTAGCTATCTGAAGCTGAATTGCATTTGTTGATTTGTTTCCAAATAAGATATAGTAGATCTTTTTTATGTTTAGTGTGAGTTTGTTGGTTGACATCCACAAGTAGACTTTTTTTAATTAATTGTTTACAACATTATTTAACAGGAATGGGTTGGGGTCAGAGTAGATGAGTAGTATCATCAGCCAACAATATAGGTTTAAGTATGTTAGAGACATTAAGGAGATCATTGATGTACATAAGAAACAGGAGGGTCCTAGGATGCTGCTCTGTGGCACCCCTATAGTAAGTGGTAGAGTGGGAGAGGTTATATCATTGATGGCTACATATTGGTGTCTGTTACTAAGATAGGATCGGATATAGTTCAGGGCAGTTCAAAGTTGTTGTTGTATTTGTGTCTAGCTTCAGACACAAGCATGTTACAGTTATGTCTTAAGGAGTTGAGAGCAATTAAGGATGATAAGGAGTCACTTACAATTAATGTATCAAGTTTGGATACTTGTACACATTTCAGTGCAAGGAGCAAGGCAAATAGTTCAGTCTGAAGGGTAGAGGCCCAGTTGTTTATACGGACTCCCCACTCAAAATATAAGTCATAGCCTATTGTCAGGACAACTGCACTTCCAGCTGCACCCGTTGGGCGCTGTAGGAAACCTTCAGTGTATATGATTTGAGAGAGAGAATGCTCTGTGGACAGTTAGTTTAGTTCATTTATTATGCACCCCATACCCATCTTGTGGGCGGTAGTGGAAAGGGTTACAGAGGCACATAATGGGCTCAGGGACTGAACCCCACAATTCATTTAGCTAAGCAAGTTACAATCTTGATGAGCTAGTTACAAAATTCAATATAAGTCATCACATCAACAATGGGTTCGAGATCGACCTCAAGTACAGGTTCTAAATTAAGCAACTGACATATGTGGAGAGCTAGTGTCAAGTTATATGTTTGTCCTGCACACCACCCCCCATCCAGTGGGAAGCGGTGGATAGGTTACAATCACTTAGTTACTACCTACAGTTAGTAAACTGGGGATATTTGGCTAAAATTTCTGGTAGCAGATCATTTTGAATGAAATATTGACACATTGCTGGAACATTGGTTATAGAATTGTCTCTAAATTCACGTATCTTTTCGCACTCCATCACATAGTGACGGAGGGTGTGCGAATAATTTTGTTGACACAGTTTACATTTAGTCAGGTCTACATCAGCAGATAATGAGAATTCCCAGAGATACTTGTAACCGAGATAAGCCGAGCAGTAGTAGCATCTAGAAGTCTGCTGGTTTTATTGGATGATCCATAGATGTGTGGCTCCTCTTGCATGATAGTATGATGATAGATGGAATTACTGGTGTCAATTTCACTTTGCCTCAGATCTACAAGATCTTGTTGAAGTTCTCGGTGTACTGCTGCTCTCAGATTGCTCATTGACAATCCAAGGTTACACTCAACGGCTCCTTTAAAGGCAGATTCTTTGGCTAACTTATCAGCTCTATCATGCATTCGGAGGCCAACATGAGATGGAGACCACATGAAATGGACTCTGTTACCATCCTTAATAATTTTGTTGTATTTGTGTCTAGCTTCGGACATGAGCATGTTACAACAGAGCATCAATATGGCTTAAGACGTTGAGCTTTGCCTCAAAACAAAGCTGGGACTGATCTCTAATTTGCTCCTTTGATGGAAAGGGAGGGATTAAAATTGAAAAGGGTGTAATTTCCTACAGTGCAGGAAAGTGATATTGTTGTCTCTCTTGGTACAAATTATAAATCTGATACTTTCTGAGTTCAGTTCCAATTTTATTTATCTATTTGAAACAATGTTTACATTCAATAAAGAAATTCTGGAGGGCTTTTGTGCAAGGGTTAGGATGAGATAGCCTAAGCATTTTTATACCAATTTGACAGTTATTTTCAGTAACACGATAAACAACGCTCGGAATATTAAGTTCCTTTCTCATATTAAGTATCTTTGTGGTACGAAGGCACCCAAGGATTATCCTCAAGGCTTTGTCTGTAATTTTTCAAGCCCTCCAAGCTTTCTTTCAGGATGCCTTAAAGTTAGTTTAGTTCATTTATTATGCACCCCATACCCATCTTGTGGGGTAGTGGAAAGGGTTGCAGAGGCACATAATGGGCTCAGGGACTGAACCCCACAATTCATTTAGCTAAGCAAGTTACAATCTTGATGAGCTAGTTACAAAATTCAGTATAAGTCGTCACATCAACAATGGGTTCGAGATCGACGACAAGTACAGTTTCTAAATTAAGCAACTGACATATGTAGAGCTAGTGTTACAATTGATATGTTTGTCCTGCACACCGCCCCCCATCCAGTGGGCAGCGGTGGATATGTTACAATCACTTAGTTACTACCTACAGTTAGCAAACTGGGGATATTTGGCTAAAATTTCTGGTAGCAGATCATTTTGAATGAAATATTTACATTTCGTTGGTACATTGGTTATAGAATTGTCTCTGAATTCACTATCACATAGTGACGGAGGGTGTGCGAATAATTTTGTTGACAGAGTTTGGTCAGATCTACATCAGCAGATAATGAGAATTCCCAGAAATACTTGTAACCGAGTCTAAGCCGAGCAGTAGTAACATCTAGAAGTCTACTGATTTTTTGGATGAACCATAGATGTGTGGCTTCTCTTGCATGATAGTACAGAACGAAAGTTAATCGCCCCAAACACTTTCGCGTTTTGGGCAAGTTACCCCTCCACACTCTCCAGTTTTTTTTAGACATTCCCTGGTAGTGGGCGGAAATACTGAAAAGTGTATACTCTTTTCAACTTTGTCACCTTAATTCTCGTCCTATGTCTTTCATTTTGGTATCAATGCGTTGCAATAGAATTCCCAACAGAACTATGTGCATATAATGTCAAAGACAGCAGCGCGCTCCACCCGCCGACAAGATGAATGTAGGCCAAGGGTACCAGAAAAAGAAAGCTGAGCCACCCTCAGGCAACTCTCATTACATTAGAGAGCGTGGTAATACTGAAAAGTGTATACCCTTTTCAACTTTGTTACCTCAATTGTCATCCTAGGTTTTTCAATTTGGTATCAATGAGTTCGCAATAGAATTCTCTACAGGACTAAAGGCATATAAACTCCAAATGCCCGGCTTACCATCCGCAACAAACAGAGTAAGCGAGAGTGTGTTACCAGGGAGCGCACAAGAGCGATAAAATGTATACACTCATTCATTTTGGTCACCCCAATTGTCATCCTAGGTCTTTCATTTTGGTATCAATGTGTTAGCAATAGAATTATCTACAGGTTTAAATGCATATAAACTCCAAAAGCAAGGTGTACCATCCGCACAAAACAGAGAAAGTGAGAGAAAGTAACCCGGGAGCACTCTAGTGCAATGTAATGTGAACACTCTTTTCACTTTGGTTACCTCAATTCTCGTCATATGTCTTTCATTTTGGTATCAATGTGTTCGCAATTGTATCTGCTGGCATTTTA
The DNA here is from genome assembly GCF_040958095.1 of Procambarus clarkii. Classification (NCBI taxonomy): domain Eukaryota; kingdom Metazoa; phylum Arthropoda; class Malacostraca; order Decapoda; family Cambaridae; genus Procambarus; species Procambarus clarkii. The sequence goes on from NC_091204.1 coordinate 29,081,258, forward strand.
CCCTTTGCTTGGATCTGAAGGGTTTTAGGCTCACCACGATGCAATCTGATAGTACTGCAGGTGTATATACCTATCTTCAAGCAGCAATTCACTCATTCAAACCGACTTATAATAGTTATCCATATATAAATGGTAATCTTTGTTCTACCTGTCCTATTCTACCTGTTAACCTGTCATATGAAGAAAGATTGTCAAAGCTTATATTACATTCTCTAGAAAAGCGAACAATTAGGAGTGACATATAGTAGAGGTGCACAATGGGACGAATGGACATAACAAAGGGGACATTAATGGTGTATTAAAAGTAGCAACACAAGACAGAACTCGAAACAAAGTGTAAAAATTGGAAAAATTTAGATTTAGGAAAGAATTGCATGGGTAAATACACTGGGTTTGTACCTTAAGGTTCATGTACGCAATATTACAGAGTTCCAGTTAACTCCCATGCATGCAATCAATTTATATTATGTTTATGTTTTTTATGTTAAAATGTTTTTGTTGATTTGTTTGTATATTTTCATAAGTAAAACATGCTTACCGTCTTATTCCAAGTTTTATGATAACTTTGCAAGGTTTAAAACATAAAGTTCAACATATATTCTGGTTTTCATACAGGAATTATATGTTAATATAACATCATAATAACGTAATGATGTCGTGTAAATAACGTTATACTGACGTCATATAAATGTTATATTTATGTTATAAGAACGTAAATTGGATAGCTTTACATAAAGTAAACAAAAAAAAACTAAATGTTGACTGAAAATTATTTATTCCTAAATATAAAGCATGAAAACATTATAATACCGTAGCATTCACTATTATTTTTAAATTTTTACATAAATCTTAAAAAACTGTGTCTCAAGAATAAATGTTTTTAGTTATATCCTTTGGTTTTAAGAACGTCAGATATACGTATTTATGTCAAAAGTTACAGTATTACCTTTGTGGCACCATTTAAAAACGTCCTGTGTTTGCTGGGGTGGCCCTGGCTGGAGGTGTGTTGGTGGCCCTGGCTGGAGGTGTGTTGGTGGCCCTGGCTGGAGGTGTGTTGATGGCCCTGGCTGGAGGTGTGTTGGTGGCCCTGGCTGGAGGTGTGTTGGTGGCCCTGGCTGGAGGTGTGTTGGTGGCCCTGGCTGGAGGTGTGTTGGAGGCCCTGGCTGGAGGTGTGTTGATGGTGGTGTTGTGTTGATGGCCCTGGAGGCGTGTTGATGGCCCTGGAGTGTGTTGGTGGCCCTGGCTGGAGGTGTGTTGGTGGTCCTGGCTGGAGGTGTGTTGGTGGCCCTGGCTGGAGGTGTGTTGGTGGCCCTGGCTGGAGGTGTGTTGGTGGCCCTGGCTGGAGGTGTGTTGGTGGCCCTGGCTGGAGGTGTGTTGGTGGCCCTGGCTGGAGGTGTGTTGATGGCCCTGGCTGGAGGTGTGTTGGTGGCCCTGGCTGGAGGTGTGTTGGTGGCCCTGGCTGGAGGTGTGTTGATGGTGGTGTTGTGTTGATGGCCCTGGAGGCGTGTTGATGGCCCTGGAGGTGTGTTGGTAGCCCTAGCTGGAGGTGTGTTGATGGCCCTATATATACATATATATATATATATATATGTCGTACCTAATAGCCAGAACGCACTTCTCAGCCAACTATTCAAGGCCCGATTTGCCTAATAAGCCAAGTTTTCATGAATTAATGTTTTTTCGTCTACCTAACCTAACCTAACCTAGCTTTTTTTGGCTACCTAACCTAACCTTACCTATAAATATAGGTTAGGTTAGGTTAGGTAGGGTTGGTTAGGTTCGGTCATATATCTACGTTAATTTTAACTCCAATAAAAAAAAATTGACCTCATACATAGAGAAAAGGGTTGCTTTATCATTTCATAAGAAAAAAATTATAGTAAATATATTAATTCAGGAAAACTTGGCTTATTAGGCAAATCGGGCCTTGAATAGTAGGCTGAGAAGTGAGTTCTGGCTACTAGGTACGACATATATATATATATATATATATAATTATATATATATATATATATATATATATATATTATATTATGAATATCAGAGGTCCCAGGACAATTATTGTGCATGTGTAGTATGTATATTTATGTAGTATATTTGGCATATTTAATGGCATTTAGTTAATGCCACTTAGTGGCATGTCTCTGCACCGTTTCCAGTTTGTTGATATGCTTTCTAAGATATGGGCACACCATACAACTGCTGCATACTCCAACTTTGGTGTAACAAAAATTGTGAACAATTTCAAAATTTCTGTTGAAGAAATCCTGTTTCCTAGTTCTGCATCTGTTTTGGTATAACACCTCCTTTTTTACTAGGCCTGCAATTATGAATGCCTTTATAACCAGCTAAGTTGTAGAGTTGGGTATAGTCTTTACTTAGCCAAGTTTCTGTTAAAATGAGGGTCCGTCTAATTACCACAAGCTACCACAAGCTACACAAGCTTCACAAAGCTTCCTGGCAATATGTTAGTAATGAATAAATATAATAGGTTAGGTTGACCTAACTTAACCTAACCGACGCTTGGATCGTCGACTTGATTTGGCGTCACCAGCTCTTTATTTTCGTCTAATTTCTTTATAAAAAGATCCTTTTTCAGATTAAAATTATGTTTTTCGTGTTGTACATTCAGCACCAACATTATAATGAGTAAATATATCATATTTATTCATTACTAACGTATTGCCAGGAAGCTGAGTGGGTAGGTCTCGATAAATTTCCTGGTATAATATTATTGTTTGCTATTCTCCATCTTAGACTAGGCAAGTTGAAGTCACCTAGGAAGATAATATGAGGTATCGAGTTCTCCATTTTGTTTATCTGTTCTGTGAATTCCTCGGCCGTTGCATCTGGCGGTTTGTATATTAGAATAATCACTAAATTTATTTTCTCTATTTTTAATCCCAATACCTCTACCACCTCATTTGTAATGTTAAGGAGCTCCGAGCATACAAGGTCTTCCATAGTATACAGACCCACTCCTCCATGTGACCTAATTTTCCTATCACAGTTGTGTACTTTTCGAGACTACATTTCAAATATTCCCTAACATACATGGCTTCTCCCCCCTCTTTGTGTAAAATAGTTTAAATCCATTTATGGGACATTCAGCAAATAGTTCTCTATTTTTTACATTCATCAATGTTTCGGTACGGGCAATAGTATGTATTGTTTCATTGCAGATAACAGCATTTAAATTTTTTTTGTTTCTTAGACTTAGACTCGTACTACCAAGTTGTTGTTGGCAATTGGATAATTTTTTTATGAAGTCATTCGTTATTTTTTCCCCTACTTTAGTAATTTATGCTTTTGATCTCAATTAGTTTTATATCCTAGCTTTTTAATTTTTTCCCCTTATATATTGCCATCTTATCTGTCTGCTTTACATGGCTTAAGCAGAGTCATGTCTGCTTAAGCCTTTGTTATTTTACTAATTTACCTGTTTTAATTATTATTTGTTTTCAAAGTTTAGTTTACCCCATTTTATTTGCTTTTTGCAGTACAATACTTTACTAATAATCTTGTAATAGTAATTGGTAATGTAGCACTTGGCCTTTCTCCTTCAGAATGTATGCACACATTATAGAAAGAAGAAGAGAATATCACACAAGATGGCAGCGTATGTCACGGGCCAAAAAGCGACGCCTAAAAGAACAGGTAAACCTCGAAGTCTTTCAGAGGTTGATAGATGGAAAGCGACTGAATACAGGCAACTCCTTCTCTACACCGGTAAGATTGTACTGAAGGGAATCTTACCCAAAGAATTGTATGACCATTTCCTGACTCTGAGTGTAGCCATTTCTATTCTTGTATCACCTAAATTGATTCAGTTAAATTACAACCAATATGCACATGATCTTTTGCTGTACTTTGTGTTAAAGGCTCGTGAGCTGTATGGTAAGGATTTTTAGTGTACAATGTACACTGCCTAACACACATATCCTCTGATGCCAAAGAGTTTGGTAGTTTGGACAGATGTTCAGCATTTCCATTTGAAAATTACCTGCAGCAGGTTAAGAATATGGTTCGATCAAGTAAAAACCCTCTTGTTCAATGAGGATTTAAGGGATTTACTGGAGAACTTGGCAAAGGTATATTCACAATAGTCGTCTCTATTACTAATGACACTATTGCAGATGAAGGTATCTTTGTAAGATATTGCTATGCCACCTCCTTTTTTTAGTAGGCCTGCAGTTGTGAATGGCTTTATTATCAGCCAAGTTGTAGCATACAACATAGCATATATATGTATATGGCATACATATATAATATATATATATATATATATATATATA
>NC_091204.1:29090552-29093078 GCF_040958095.1 Procambarus clarkii
TGTTTCTCGCATCTTTGTATTGCTTGTATGTTTGGGCAATTTTTCCCTTTTTCCTAGTTCTGCATCTCTGCTTTAGTATAAATTTTGTTGTGCCATTATCATATATTTCACAAAACTTGACATACATCTCATTTACTTCATGTCCTAACAGCAAGTGTTTGTCAAATTCCTTAAGGAAATATCTGAGTTCCCCATAATGACCTCTCCACAAGTCAGGTTTTTCAAATGCTTCAAGCTCATTTTCTTCCAGATTATAATGCATTGCATACTTTATTCCCAAAAAGACATGGTCACTTTTACCCAAGTGACAATGTCACTTGGGTAAAAGGAGGGAGGTACTGAAAGGAGGAAAAGGGAGGTACCAAAGGAGGGAGGTACTGAATGATAAATATATCTTTCTCTTTCCTGGTAAATATTATCCAGCATGGAGGGAACATCCCCTTCCCTCATCCTCGTAGCTTGTTTAACATGTAGAAACATGAATGTTTACAGGGTGAGGTTTACGAAATTATATATATATATATATATATATATATATATATATATATATATATATATATATATATATATATATATATATTATATATATATATATATATATATTTTTTTTTTTTTTTTTTTTTTTAGTTTGTGAGGGTACCACCTCTGGTGCCAATGTGGGGACCCATAGCCTCGGAGAAGAAAATAAAAAGTATTCAGAGGAGACCTTGTGGTTTCTCACTGAACACTAATATTATCTTCTCCTACCACCCCCATTCTTTTGTATGTATACATATATATTTACTTTATTTGAAGTTTGTTACAAAAAAGGAGTTACATATGGGTTACAAAGATGGTTGTCATAGGTTGTCGAGTTCCTCCAGCTCCTCAGATGGCGGGAAGGAACCCTGGATGCAGTGCGCATTTCCCCTCTGTATCGCCACACTGAGGCGCTGGAAAAGAAAGCTTGCAGCTCTCGGGTCCCTTGTTGTTTCAATGAGCCTAGAACCCAGTTCCTTCAAAAAACTGGTAGCACTTTTACCCCAGGCGCCGAGCGTCTCAGAAGCAATGGGGACAAAATTGTAGTGGTGATCCAGTTCTCTATACTTACGGGATTTGGCTGCTTCCCTGTGGGTGGCAGCGCCACCTGGTTGTGCAACACTGAGGTTAATGTAGGTGTTAGCCAGGGTTGATACGCACATGTAGTCCCATACCAACTGCTTGCCATTCTTCCAGGGGTTCACTGTGATACCATCCGGGCGACCAATAAGAGCATCAGAGTTACGGGGCGTTAGGTAACGGGGCTCTCTTTCAGCTGGGCATCCAGCTGTGGTGAGGCTCCTCTTGATGATGTCGTTAACTTCACTGTGCCTCGAGTGCCATCCCCCTGTGCTTTGGCAGAGTAGGCCATGGTGACCGTACCTGTCAACCACCACCTCGCCGCAAATACACCTATATCTGGTGAGGATTGGGGCAGCAAGGCGGAGGGCCACAGCAATTCGGAGGGCGTGTGGTGTGAGACGCGTGCCAGTTGCCGACATTGGGGTTGCTAACAGGAAATCCCCTGCATGTGGTGCTGCTACTGCTGTGAGGCGAGCAATGTCGTGTTGTGTTGTTGCAGCACCCAGGCACTCTGCAGCAACTTGGTCTACAATGGGACCATCCCAGCTGGATTGCTTGTGGGATTTTGGGGATGGTGGTTGAGGTGATTGGCCTGCACGAGAGGCCCACTCTGTGGCACAGCATGTAAAATTGGGATCATGTACACCTGCCAGCTGATGTAAGTGGGCAGGTAGAATTTCCTTCACAAGGTCGTCGGATGCTGATAAGGAGGACAGGAAGGCTGGAACAGCGATTTGCGTTGCTGTTCGAACTCCGAGGCCCCCAAGTCTTACGGGAAGAGAGGCTTGTTTCCACTGTAGGTCATCGAGAGAGAGGTTAAGGGCTTTTTCTAGCATTGATTTCAGTAACCGGTCATACTCACTTAGTTTTTGGCTACTGTAAGATGGTGAACACCTCAGAAAGTAGGTTAACCTGGGGAGGGACAGACATCTGGTGATGAGGTAGAGTGCATCATGAGCATCAATATCCTCAATCCTCCCATCCATCCTCTTAAGGTCGGCGATTTTCTTATCAAGGACCTCATCGATGGCTTTCAACCCCAGGGGAGCTCCTAGGAGTGTGCTGTCTTCAGGTTTAGTTTTATGGATATTTGGCAGAAGACCCTTTATATATATATATATATATATATATATATATATATATATATATATTATATATATATATATAATATATATATATATATATATATATATATATATATATATATATATATATATATATATATATAATATAAAAGTTTGTGTGTGTGTAATTTATATAAATAAATAATTAAATATTAATTTTGTTAATATCTTTTCAGGGAAAGCTTGCAAGTACAATTCGTATACAAGAGGGGCAACAAGAGCCAGAGGATGTCTACTAAGAAAATATATAAGTCTTTATCCTCACACTCTTGATATATGGTCTTCTCTGGTCTCTTTATTT
>NC_091204.1:29093578-29121078 GCF_040958095.1 Procambarus clarkii
AGGGTGTTAACACCGGGGTGTTCGGGGTGTTAACACCGGGGTGTTCAGGGTGTTAACACCGGGGTGCTCAGGGTGTTAACACCGGGGTGCTCAGGGTGTTAACACCGGGGTGTTCAGGGTGTTAACACCGGGGTGTTCAGGGAGTTAACACCGGGGTGTTCAGGGTGTTAACACCGGGGTGTTCGGGGTGTTAACACCGGGGTGTTCGGGGTGTTAACACCGGGGTGTTCAGGGTGTTAACACCGGGGTGTTCGGGGTGTTTAACACCGGGGTGTTCAGGGTGTTAACACCGGGGTGTTCGGGATGTTAACACCGGGGTGTTCGGGGTGTTAACTGCCAAGATTCGAACTCTCGGTTTAGTCTTCCTTTTTTCCATATATTGGCTACAAAATATTTTAGCGTTAATTCAATAATATTTGTCATCTATTTAATCATATTTTATATTTTCAATCACGTTTTATATATCGTTTCTTGCAACTTTCACATATTATAATATATATTATTATTATAATATTATAAAACAGTCATAATATGTTGTGAGTGTTGCCAATACAACAATAACATTGTGAGTGTTGCAATACAACAATAACATTGTGAGTGTTGCAATACAACAATAACATTGTGAGTGTTGCAATACAACAATAACATTGTGAGTGTTGCAATACAACAATAACATTGTGAGTGTTGCAATACAACAATAACATTGTGAGTGTTGCAATACAACAATAACATTGTGAGTGTTGCAATACAACAATAACATTGTGTTGCAAAACATAAATAACTTGTCAGCATTACAACTAAGAAATAATGTATAGCAAGTATTTCAGGACAGAAATAACGTGTTGTGAGTTTTGCATCACAGAAAAAAATATGATGCAACACTCCCTCACAACACGGTAATTATGTGTTACAATAAATTATTCCATACTGGTGCAACACTCACAACACGTTATTCTTGTGTAACAACGTTGTGACACCTACAACATGTTATTACTGCATTGCAGTACTCACAATACATTATTCTGGGTTATAACTCTCAAAATACGTTATTTTCTTTGTTGCAAAACAATTTTTTTTATTTCTGCAGTTGAACAATCATAATATTTTATTTCTGTGTTGCAACACTTCATTCCTGTGATGTAACACAACACTTAATTCCTGTGATGTAACACTCACAACACTTCATTCCTGTGATGCAACACTCACAACACTTCATTCCTGTGATGTAACACTCACAACACTTCATTCCTGTGATGCAACACTCACAACACTTCATTCCTGTGATGTAACACTCACAACACTTCATTCCTGTGATGTAACACTCACAACACTTCATTCCTGTGATGTAACACTCATAACACTTCATTCCTGTGATGTAACACACACAACACGGTATTCCTTTACATTGCAACACTCACATATGCCTTCGTGTTATGTCTGTGTATTTTTCCTTCTCTATATATGGACTGTCATTTACAGCAAGGTTGTCATTCAGGATTCTTTCCTCTCTAGCATCAGTAAAGAAACATAGCGAAAAATATGTTAAATGCCGTAACATATTGAAAGGAATTGACCATAATTACCTTAACTATAACTTTTAATAACAATCCCCGTGGCGCAGTGGTTGTTTTTGCACTCACAAAATTGATAAATTTTGCTCAACACTCACAACAAGTTCTGTTTTGCAACACTCGCAACACCTCCTCCTTGTGTTCCAACACTTATAACTTCTTATTTCAGTGTTGCAAGACTCTCAACACCTTATTCCTGTGTTGCAACACCCAAAACATGCCGTTCCTGAGCGTTGCAACACTAACAACATGTCTGTGTGCGTTAGTTTTAAATCTGTGTATTTTGGATATGAATATGACAAGTTTTAACTTCAGTCAGGTTTTCATTCACGATTCTTTAATTTCTTGAGTCAATAAAGTTATGTAATCAAAAACATTTTAACTGTCGTAAGATATTGACAGCAACAGGATAATTACCTTCACGAATACTATAATATTACCATAATTACCTGAACTATTACTATAATATTACCATAATACCTGAACTATTACTATAATATTACCAAAATTACTTTATTACTAAAATTTTACAAAAATTACCTAATTATTACTATAATATTAACATGATTGTCTTTATTAGTACTATAATTTTGCCATAATTGCTTTAACAAATACTATAATATACTATAATTTATTGAAAATGCGAAATTTGTATATCATTAAATCCCTACTCTCTGAAGTCGTCATTATAAAAAAATAGCTTCAAGACATGTTAATATAAGCTTCGGTCAAACATTTGAAACCTAAGATAAAATTTGTTTTATCTGATTTGTGAATCAAATATACTTGATATTCACTTTTTTCTCTGCCTCGCGTTCATTACTTAAAGAAGATAAAATGGACAAATCAGCTTTAGGCCTCATAACACTTAAAGTGTTAAGCAAGATGAACCACTGTTTATTAAGGTGTTGAAGCTGTTAATGTTTGCCCATAAACAACCTTTGCTAACAAATTATTTATTTATTCAATAAATACTAAGCAGAATAACTCTCAAATGTTTCCGAATAAAATGGAGAAAGTAACTTGGTTCAGTTCGCTTTGTCTAATTTTATTGAGATCTATGATGTCTATAATATATGTTTTGTTCAATCCTCGCAGGTCCAAGTGATTGGGCACCGTTTTTTACTCTCCATACTTTCGCTTCATGCAGGATCGGCGTTCGATGCCCGATGGTGCAAGTGGTTGGGCACCGTTCCTTCACTCCGTCCTCACATCCCAGCCCATCCTAATGTCCCTTCCAAGTGTTATTATTCATACTGGCCTGGCGCTTTCACCTCATCCTTTCCTTACCTGGTTGATGGGTTCTGGGAGTTCTTCTACTCCCCAAGGGTTCTTATTTATTTCAAGTCTGGCCCGAGGCCAGACTTGAAATAAATAAATAAATAAATAAATAAATGTTTATTTAGGTAAGGTACATGCATAAAGAGATTTTACAAAGTTTGTTGGATTAATAGATAGAGCTAGTACATACAATGCCTAAAGCCACTATTACGCAAAGCGTTTCGGGCAGGAAAAACATTAATGACTAAAGCTTAATACTAATGGGTATAAAGAATAAAATGTGTTGGGAACAAACAAAATAGAGGTAAAAGAGGAGGGAACATGGCTGAAAAAGTAGCACAAATACAATTACATATTATTACAGACAATTACATTCAAACAGCGTTGTTTTGAAGAAAAAAACAAAAAACATACATGGGTTGACAACAGAGGGGTAAGGTAGGTTACAGGGAATTTATTAGGTAGTGCTTCGTTTTTATCTTAAACTGTTGAGAGAGGTACTGTCTCTAACATGGTTGGGAAGATCATTCCACATTCTGGGTCCCTTGATTTGAAGAGCATTTCTAGTTTGATTAAGTCGTACTCTAGGAATATCAAACTGTATTTTTCTGGTGTGGTGCTCATGGGTTCTGTTACAACCTTCAATGAAGCTTTTGAGGTCAGGATTGGCATTACAGCTTAGCGTTTTATATATGTATAATACACATGAGAGAATGTGCAGTGACTTAATATCTAACATATTCAGAGATTTGAGTAGGGGTACCGAGTGATGTCTGGGCTAGAGTTGGATATTGTCCTAATAGCAGCTTTGTGTTGAGTAATTAGAGGACGTAAATGATTTTTGGGTAGTAGAACCCCAAGCACAAATACCATAGTTGAGATATGGATAGATGAGGGAGTAATAGAGAGTCACCAGGGCAGGGCGGGGTACATAATATCTGATCTTAGAAAGAATGCCAACAGTTTTTGAAACTTTTTTGATATATTTAGAATGTGTCCCTGGAAATTCAGCTTGTGGTCGATGAGAACGCCAAGGAATTTGCCATCTAATTTGTAACAAATTTGGGTATTGTTTATTTTGAGATTTATTTGATTGGAGGATTTATTGCCAAACAGAATATAGAACGTTTTGTCAATGTTAAGGGTGAGTTTGTTGGCAGTTAGCCAAAGATGGACTTTCTCTAGCTCAGTATTTACTGTGGCATTTAGAGCAAAGGGGTCAGGACTGGAGTAAATGAAGGTTGTGTCGTCAGCAAATAGAATTGGCTTGAGGTGTTGGGAGGCATTTGGAAGGTCATTAATGTAGACGAGAAAGAGGAGAGGGCCAAGTATGCTGCCCTGAGGAACACCGATGTTGATGGGTAGGGTGGTGTTATAAAAATAGAAGTGGGGCTTCTATGGGGTACTGGTACTATTAAGGGGTAAGGGTAGTTAGAAGACAAGAGTATCAAATATGGGAGAGCTAAAAGGCCCGGCCCCCAAATAAACTATCCACAGTAGTAATAACTTGCTACAAGACCATATATGTTAGTCTAAGGGTTGATCAATGCGCTCCCCCACTGGAAGAAGAGATACTCTGTAATTCATGTACTTCTTTATTAACCCCTTAACAACCCCCCATATACACTCACACCAATAACAATAATAATAATAACTTTACCACACTATCTTACGTTGAAAGCCTTGGTCCACATAGGCAGGATACAAGGTTACACTAATAACAAGCTAGGGTAAAGTACTACTGGATAAGCACTGAAGCTGGATGCAGCTTAGGGTAGGGAAACCACGTGGGACCCTGATACACAACACAACACTTAGGGGTACCCAAAACACTGGCAAATACTACCCCCAGGTCTCACCCATCGTTACTACCAGAGTAGGTACACTTAATAATGCCCCGTACTTAACTTAAGGATACAGGAACTTCAGGTAAGGGAAATAAGTAAGAGGAGAAGGGAAAAGAGTAGGGGTGCAGCCACAAGAGTAGGTCTTATCCGCACGACACCAGCCAGAGAAGAGAGAGCTCCTCGCGACCACCTGGCCTCCCTCATGTCGTGGTGCCGGAAGGAGCCTAATTGATCGTGCAGCTAAGCACATTAAAGATCTTCCCCTATGCAATGTATTGTTACTTTACAAATGATTAGAAAGTATTAGTAAGCAAAGTTGGTGCCTATGTTATTATTTAATAATCAACCCCCAGCTCAGTCTTTAAATGCTCTTTGAGAAACAATAATAGTCTTACGTCTGGCAGGGAAGATACAAACAATTGCCGTTCAAGATGCACTCAACTAGAAAGTTTAATAGCTCAATTTTGACCTCTGGTTTCCACTGGAGAACCCAGGGTCGTAACACTCCTCCCCCCTTCAGAGAAAAAAAAAAAATGTGACTACTAGAATAGTAGTCATATTTTTTTGTAAGAGTATACAGAGAATAAAAAGAAAAAACATATGACAAAACAAAAAATCAATCAAAACAATTTCTCTGCAAAAAAAAATACAAAGGAGCTCTCTGAAAGAAAAAAAAAAACATACACAAAAAAAATAAAAGAACAGGGAAGTAAATAAATTGGACACGGAATATTTAATGTCACAGGAGAACCTAAAAAAAAAATTAACTAAAGCATGACAGTTGGTAATAGTTCTTTCTGTGGCTCAGATGAATGTTATTCAGGCAACCGGGACAGAGCGTCTGCTATCACGTTGAGTCTGCCCGGTAGGTGGGTAATGGAAAGATTGAAGTCCTGTAGGTACAACGCCCACCTGAGGATGCGTTTATTCTTACCCTTCATCTGAGTCAGGAAGACTAGTGGGTTATGATCCGTGTACACTTCCACTATATTACCTGTGAGGTAAACTTCGAACTTTTAACATAACACTAGTGCCAACGCCTCTTTTTCTACCACTGAATAATTGCGTTGCGCCTTGTCGAATTTCACAGAGTAATAATATACTGGGTGTTCCACCTGATCATCCCCAGTTTGCAACAACACTGCACCAGCACCCGAGTCAGACGCGTCAACCTGAATTTTAAACGGTCGGTCGAACCTTGGACTAGCAAGCACTGGGGCGGAAGCAAAGATCAATTTCAAATTTTTAAATGCCTCTGCACAGTCTGATGACCACTTAAATTTAACGGCTTTCCGCAACAAGTCTGTGAGAGGAGTGGCAACACTGGAAAAGTTCTGACAAAAACGTCGATAGTACGCACACATACCGATAAATCTTTGAACGTCCTTTTTAGACTTTAGTACTGGATACTCCAGAATGGCACTGATTTTATCTTGCCGAGGTAACACTTTTCCTTGGCCCACTTCATAACCGAGGTACGTCACTGTGCCTTGGCCACAATGACACTTTTTAGCATTTAAGGTAAGATTTGCCCTTTTCAAGATGGCAAACAACTGGCGTAACCTAGCTATGTGGTCAGCCCAATTACTGTCAAACAGCACGATATCATCTAAATACGCCCGACAATTTGGCACCTTAGCGAGTAGAGAGTTCATGAGTCTCTGGAACGTGGCCGGAGCATTACGCAAGCCGAACGGTAACACTTGATACTCAAAAAACACCCTCGGGTGTCACAAACGCCGTTAGCTGTTTAGCACGTTCAGTGAGTGGGATTTGATAATACCCCCTCGAGAGGTCGAATTTCGAAACGTACTTGGCATTTCCCAGCTCGTCGATGCAGTCCTCGAGGAGGGGCAGCGGATAGGCATCCACAATGGTCACCTTGTTGAGCTGCCGATAGTCGGTGCATAATCGCCAGGAGCCGTCTGGTTTGGGGACCAAAAGGCAGGGCGAGCACCAAGAGCCCTGGCTCGGCCGGATGAGGCCGTGCTGGAGCAAGAAGTCGACCTCCTTCCGTACGATGGCCTTCTTTTCTGGACTCATCCGATAGGGTTGAAGGCGAATGGGAGTGTAGTCCGTCAACTCGACATCGTGGCAAATGGCATCAGTCTGGGTCGGGACCTCCCCGAACAGACTGGAGAATTCATCAACCAACGACTGCACCTCTTCACGTTGGGCCATCTGCAAATGGGACAGTCCCTCCACAGCATTCACAGAACTAGAATTATTGAAAATGAGATTAGTTGGGTCCCCAGAACAATCATCCCCTCTCTCACTGGAAATGGAAACATTGGTTAGTGCAATGGGCCTGGGGCCCTGGAACTTCTTCAGTCGATTTACATGTATGAGCATTACCTGGTTACGTTTGTCAGAGTGCCTCACTTTGTACGTGAGGTCCCCAGTCTTTTCTGTCACAATGTAGGGGCCTTCGTACTTGTGGGACATAGTGTTCCCTAGTCGAGGCTTTAATACCAGGACAGGGTCGCCAGGCTGAAATACCCGTAACTTAGATTTAGCATCGTTACGTTCTTTCATCTTTTCTTGGGCCTTGCCAAGATACTTTAATGCAGCCGCCTTGCAGTCCTTGAGTCTCTGGTGGTGTTGCGCAAAGAAAGCCGAACCTTCGGTTAACGTTACGTTCCCTAACAGATTCTCCTGTAACATTTGCAAGGTCCACGAACTTTATGGCCAAAGACTAACTCAAAAGGAGAACAGCCCAGTGAACTTTGTAATCCCTCTCTAGCCGCAAACAAAACATACGGTAAATTCTCATCCCAGAAGGTGTGGGAACTCTCGCACGATGTCTTCAACATCTGCTTCAGAGTTAGATGGAAACGTTCAATTACCCCCTGACTCTGTGGATGGTATGGGCTGGAAACCTTATGAGTTATTCCATGTTCCTTACAAAATTGCTCGAAAACATCAGACTTAAAATTAGTACCATTGTCAGTTTGCACGACCCGAGGCAGTCCAAAAGTGGAAAAAAATTGCAACATATGAGCAACAACAGTTTTTGCTCGGATGTTCCTTACAGCAAAAGCCTCTGGGTAACGAGTAGTGATACACATCATCGTGATTAGGTAAATATTACCAGACTTAGTTCTAGGTAATGGTCCAACACAGTCCATTACCACATGAGAAAATGGTTCCTCTGGCACGACAATAGGCCTTAGAGGAGCTTTAGGTGGAGTCTGGTTTGGTTTCCCAACCAGTTGACAAACAATACACGCATTACAAAATTTTGCCACATCGCTTTTCAGCTTGGGCCAGAAAAAATACTTTAAAATTTTGTGATACGTAATATTAATACCTTGATGTCCCCCCATAGGATCATCATGAGCAGCTGCCAAAACTCTTTCTCTATAGCAGGTCGGCAACATAACCTGGTGGACTACCTCCCACTCATTTGACAAGGGAGCACTCTGTGGTCTCCATTTTCTCATCAAAATCCGATCATTGTAGTAGTACCCAGTTGCTGCGTCTACAATTTCCTCCATAGAGACGGCTGTTTCATGACAATCTGCAAGAGTGGGGTCAGCTTTCTGTAACTCACTCAAGGAGGCGTCTAGGCCTTGGTCAGATGCCATTGGCTGAGGCTCAACAGTGTTCTCCTCCACCTCCCCACTACTCTCGGTAGCTGGTGGTGGCAGGCTCTCCACAATGTCCTCGGTCACGTCATCGAGTCGGGCCATGAATGTGTCCACGAGGTCCACTTGGTTTTCACCACTCGGAAAGCTCCTCGTGACCTCGGGATTTACCACCTTGGCAAGCACAGAGCTGCCCTTACATTTAAGTCCCATAGACCTGGTCACCGCGCACGCAGGGTACACAACATTATCCTCTGCGGCGGGCGGATCCAGGCAAACCTTAGGGGTAGGCAACATAATAGGCAGTCTGGAGTCCCCTACCTTATCCCCTGCTAAATCATTACCAACTATTACATCAACATTAGGGAAAGGTAGGTATGAAGTGACTCCGACTGTACAAACACCCTTGTGGAAATCAGATTCCAGGGTAACCTTATGGAGGGGTACTGCCCGAGTATCACTAGTGACACCCTCGACCAGTACCACCTCTCCAGTGTCGAGAGTGTTGGCACCTTGCAACGCACTCTCTAAAATTAAAGTCTGGATGGCACCGGTGTCTCGGAAGATCACCACGTCCTTCCAGGAAGAACCCTCAGACAAAAGTAGTCTCTCTTTCGATAAGAATGGGGTAAGCAAGTCCAACCACTGTGGGTTGGAGGTCTTACTCCCTAACCCTTCTGAAAGCCTCAAGCCCTGTGTCACAACTAGAGCATTGGGTCTTTTTTCAGGGTACAGTTGCCAACAACGACTAATAGTGTGGTTTGGACGATTACAGTGACCACAAAAACGTCGGGGAGAAGAGACATTACTAACAGAATTACCCTTCGGTTCACCCTTAGGGGCCGTGGGGCTAGACACTTTAACAGGGTTAGTTATGTCTGAAACAGAAGGTGCATTAGGTAAAGGGTTAGAATGAGCTGGTCTGGACTGGCTGTGGGTATAAGTTTTGCTACTCTGTGGGGTATAATTATTTTTATTGGGCCTTTTGCCCGCCAATTGGTAGTTTTCTGCCAACTTGGCCAAATCCCCTATTTTAGAATTTACCTCTACCCTTCCTCTAATGTAATGTGATACGTTCTCTGGCATAATATCTATAAAATGCTCCATTAAAACTAAGTTCCTGAGAGCCTCGTATGTTTCGGCTTTCGCCGAGCGAATCCATCTATCAAATAATCGAATTTGATCATTCACAAATTCAGTGAGCGGTTGGTTGTGAGTAGGCCTAAGGTTACGATAAACTTGGCGGTGAGCTTCAGGAGTAATTTCATATGCCCGCAAAATACATTCCCTGACTTTATCATATTCGAAACACTCGTCGTCAGGCATGTTTATGAAAATATCTTGTGCTTTACCCCTAAGTCTTCCCTGTAGGATTTTCACCCACTCTTCCTTTGGCCAGTTCATGGACATGGCCAATCTCTGAAAATGGTTGAAAAACCTTTCAGGGTCTGACTCGGAAAATTCAGGCAAATTATGCTTTTTCTCATAATGCCTGGGGTTTGAATCCCCGGCAGGTGGAGGTCCAGTGGCATTCGCTCTAATTTTAGCCTCCTCGGTTTTGTGTCTTTGCTCCTCTAATTTTATTTTTGCTAACTCTAAAGCTAATTCTCTCTCCCTATGAGTTGCACTTTCTGTTTGGCTAGGCTGGCATAAAGGTGTATCACTTGCCAATAGTTCTTCATCAATACAATGTTGTAATATTTCATTCACCAAAGTCCACTTTTTATCTGCGACATTTAATTCTAGGCCAAATTCCTGGCCTAACAATACTAAATTAGACTTTTTAAGTTTCTTTATCTCTACCACTGAAGGCTCCCTTGCCAGTTTCTGCATTTCAGAAGACATCACTAATAATTTTAGCTCCCAGCCAAAGAAAAAATTAAAAAATAAAAATTGGAAAAAAAACAAAAATTTGCACGGCCCCTAACACAAGGCCACACTAACCTTAATCGTGAAGGGATCCAGCTGGGTGTCCAGTCAGTGCAAGAATGTCCTTTGCTAGATGAGCTGGACCCTAGGCTAGCACACAACCGTTCTGCGGAAAACAAAAAATTTTAATTTTGGCACTCAAGAATCTAATTTTTTACACTTATAATGTTCCTCCCGGACTGGCCAACCACTTGTTATAAGAATAGATGTGGGGCTTCTATGGGGTACTGGTACTATTAAGGGGTAAGGGTAGTTAGAAGACAAGAGTATCAAATATGGGAGAGCTAAAAGGCCCGGCCCCCAAAATAAACTATCCACAGTAGTAATAACTTGCTACAAGACCATATATGTTAGTCTAAGGGTTGATCAATGCGCTCCCCCACTGGAAGAAGAGATACTCTGTAATTCATGTACTTCTTTATTAACCCCTTAACAACCCCCCATATACACTCACACCAATAACAATAATAATAATAACTTTACCACACTATCTTACGTTGAAAGCCTTGGTCCACATAGGCAGGATACAAGGTTACACTAATAACAAGCTAGGGTAAAGTACTACTGGATAAGCACTGAAGCTGGATGCAGCTTAGGGTAGGGAAACCACGTGGGACCCTAATACACAACACAACACTTAGGGGTACCCAAAACACTGGCAAATACTACCCCCAGGTCTCACCCATCGTTACTACCAGAGTAGGTACACTTAATAATGCCCCGTACTTAACTTAAGGATACCGGAACTTCAGGTAAGGGAAATAAGTAAGAGGAGAAGGGAGAAGAGTAGGGGTGCAGCCACAGAGTAGGTCTTATCCGCACGACACCAGCCAGAGAAGAGAGAGCTCCTCGCGACCACCTGGCCTCCCTCATGTCGTGGTGCCGGAAGGAGCCTAATTGATCGTGCAGCTAAGCACATTAAAGATCTTCCCCTATGCAATGTATTGTTACTTTACAAATGATTAGAAAGTATTAGTAAGCAAAGTTGGTGCCTATGTTATTATTTAATAATCAACCCCCAGCTCAGTCTTTAAATGCTCTTTGAGAAACAATAATAGTCTTACGTCTGGCAGGGAAGATACAAACAATTGCCGTTCAAGATGCACTCAACTAGAAAGTTTAATAGCTCAATTTTGACCTCTGGTTTCCACTGGAGAACCCAGGGTCGTAATAGGTGGGCGAAATTGAATTATTCACAGAAACATACTGCCTGACGTGTCTTTTTCACTCCTTTTCGTTATTGTATTTGGTTGTATTTACCTCGGCTCAGTGTTAATCCCGTTTCTCTAACGAGTTATAGTCCAGCTTTATTTTGAGCATACTTTGTTTTGCAATTTATAATTATTTATAATATTTATAGTTATAATTGGTTTATAATTTTATTATTTACACCATTTTATTTAAGATTATTCATGTAATATAATTTATTACATTGTTAGGCTTTTACAACGACGTCGTCCCAGCCGGTGTTGTTAATCCCGTTTCTCTAACGAGTTATAGTCCAGCTTTTTTTGAGCATACTTTGTTTTGCAATTTATAATTAATTATAGTTATAATTGGTTTATAATTCTATTATTTACACCATTTTATTTAAGATTATTCACGTAATATAATTTATTACATTGTTAGGCTTTTACAACGACGTCGTCCCAGCCGGTGTTGTTCCTGCAGAGGATGCATGGGCCAGCTGGTGGCTCGGCCGTAGCTGTTGCAGCGGGCGCCCTCACAGACTCGGCTAGTTTCAACAGACGATGTTACAGCTGCTAACGCCCAGTTCCATCTTAGGCTTCCCGGCAGCCGATGCTTCAGTCAGGAACCTCCAGCTGAAGCGTTCCAACCGACGTTGCGCCCAGCAATTTATCACTCTTTTCCAGTTTTGTAATTCTCGCTTTCCCAGCTTCATGAATTGTTCCCGTTATTTTCTAGGACAGTTATATTCCAGTCTTTAGCCTTAATTGTCTAGCAGCTGGCCCTCTACTTACCACTAACATTCTGCGGCACTTGCCGTCATCGGTTATTTACGATATTACATTGTATTCTTACATTGTACGATTATTTACGACATTGTATTCTTAATATTATTCCTTATTACAGTTACTGGATGACGGTTCCCTGCCGTCGATTTCACTTTGCTCCTGTTCTAAAAGATGTAGCCGAAGTTCACGGCGTACTAGCTGCGGCTTGCAGACGCTCATTGACAACACAAGACTACACTCAGCGGCCACTTAAGGCAGACTCCTTGGCTTCTATCCAGCCCTATCACCCGTCTGGAGGCCGAGATGGGATGGAGACTAAGGGTAATGTTCCCCGCTCACATTCTACATCCGCTTAGGACACAAGCATGTTATAGATTTGGCTTTAAGAATTGGTTCTTATTCCATTTTATTGTTTATGTATATTTTGCTTTGTTGTATATACCCGTTCTTGCTATATGTATTGTTTATATTCAAGATTTACAGTGTTTCGTATTATCCCTGTTATAGTTGCTTTGTGCTTCTGTACTGTTCTCCTACTGGCTTTCTCCCACCTTTGCTCTTAGCAAAGGTACTTCCCCCTTCCGTTTGCTGGAAGATTCTTACAATTGTTAGCCCCCTTCATTGCTACAGTATAATTATTCGGAAAACTCTTTATTCATCCAGGATTGTTAATTAAGGAATCTCTTAATTCCTGTGCCGGGCTCCCTCCCCCCCGTTTTTCGTCTCCGTATTGATTCAGCTAGGGTTTCCCTCTCGTCTGTGCCCTTGCCTGTCACGATAACATTGCATGCCGCTTCTGCCCACCCTTACTGCCTTATATCTTTCAGCCCGGGGGAGGTGACCTACGCGACAAAAAATCGACGCACGCTCCGACTGGACCAGGTATCGCTTACATGGTCAGGAATCAACACTCTTCGGATCCTCAAGCGCAGTGCAGGATGCACGCATACCCTAGCCCAGCGAGCGCCCCCCGGCAAGTTCTACCCGGCCCGTGCCCAGTGAACAGGCAACACTTCTTCAGGGCGATTAATTCGCGCCGCCCTCGCAGAGCTAGGCTCGCCTTCAGCCGACCACGCCCTCTTACCTTTAGAATTGACAGGGCCACTCGGCTCTCTTGACGGGCTAGCCATCGGAGTTAACGGCGGGTCCAGCAACCAGCTGGAACACCCAGCTGACTACGTCCGGGACGTTGTTGCACTGCCACTCTGAGGCCTCCTTGCGACCAGCGGGCCTCGCCCTTCGGGGGGGGGGGGGGGGTCCGGCCAGCTGGCCTGCGGTGGGGGTGCAGCGCCGGTCCCCAAGTGTCCCGCTGTCCGCAGCTAATCCTTTGCCCAGTCTACATGCTAGTAAGAGTAAGGAACCCCTTCTCCTTAATCCTTCTCCCGCTGGCCCTCGCGGGATTGGGGGTGCTCCGCCGGAACCTCCAAAGTGATAAGCCTGCAGATAGCTAAGAAATATTCCCATGAATTGTAATTAGTCTAATTAATGCAACTTTCATTTACTACCTATGGATGTAGTTATTAATTGTAATTGATCTCTACTTTATCATTAATGATTATTCATTATAATTATTCCTTAATACTTTATTGTTATGCACTAGTCAATAATTATTTATCATTCATCCTAATTAGCTATTTGATTCATTAAAAATAATTGCTTATCATTATACTATTTGTTATTATTATTATTTATTATATAATAATAATTTATTTAATAATTTATTATTTATTAATTTATATAATAAATTAATTTATTATATATTAATTTATTATATATTAATTTATTATTTACCATTATAAAATAAACAAGTCCCCAATCTGAGCACGTTTTCTTCCAACCTCAGAAAAAGAACACTGTTTCCCAAAAACGGTGGGTTTTCTGAGTGGAAGAAAACGTATGTCTGGAAGCTGACTTTAACCGCCCCAAGCTGCGTGCGCATTGACCCGAGGTTATATAAACCAGGACGGAGACGGCGTGGGCCCCTTCCCAAGCCAGCAGCTGCTCTTACATAACGCCCACCCTCCTCCCGGGATCCTCTGCATCCCCTGTTTTAATTTTGTAAGGGACGGCCCACAGATGTGCTCAAGGGGCACTTGCTCTAGCATGCTAAGCATTTGCTGTATCTTTGGGGGTGCTCCGCCGGAACCCCCAAAGTGATAAGCCTGCAGATAGTTAAGAAATATTCCCATGAATTGTAATTAGTCTAATTAATGCAACTTTCATTTACTACCTATGGATGTAGTTATTAATTGTAATTGATCTCTACTTTATCTTACCTAACTTACTTACTACCTACTTACTACCTAACTAACATTAAACATCGAAAAGACTAACTACATCTTATTTGGAAGCAAATCATCAAATGCAATTCAGCTACAGATAGACAACATTAACATCAGTAATAAAAATGATGGCAAGTTTCTTGGCCTTTTCCTAGACAAGAGACTCAACTTCAGCACCCACATTCAACACATAACTAAGAAAGTCTCTAAGACAGTTGGTATACTCTCCAAAATCAGATATTATGTTCCTAACTCTGCTCTCCTCTCACTATATTATGCACTAATCTACCCCTATCTTAATTATGGTATCTGTGCATGGGGATCTACCACTGCAAACCACCTTAAGCCCATCATCACACAGCAAAAATCTGCTATCAGAATAATAACTAACTCTGCTTTCAGACAACACTCAGCTCCCTTGTTTAAATCCCTAAACTTGCTAAATATTAACTCCCTCCACACATTCTCTTGTGTCAACTACATTTACAAAACCCTGTTCTTAAATGCAAACCATGCTCTGAAACTCTTCCTGAACAGATGTAATAGGACCCATTATCACCACACCAGAAATAAATATCTCTTTGATATC
This sequence comes from Procambarus clarkii, assembly GCF_040958095.1. Taxonomy (NCBI): domain Eukaryota; kingdom Metazoa; phylum Arthropoda; class Malacostraca; order Decapoda; family Cambaridae; genus Procambarus; species Procambarus clarkii. Next base: position 29,108,641 of record NC_091204.1, read on the forward strand.
CCCAGGGTCAAACTTAATCTGTGTAAACACTCTATGCAAATTAAGGGACCCAGTCTATGGAACTCACTCCGTAGTGAATTGAAAAACTGTAAAACTTTTGCCTTATTTAAAAGCAAAACCAAAAAGTACCTAACTTCATCTATTTAGTTTCCTACACTGAGCTTTAAATTTGCTCTGTACCTAGTGTTACCCAATCTCCTAATTTTTATGTAATATCAAACAACCTTATCATTGTGTTCATTGCTGTCTTCTTTTATGTGCTAGCCATATGCTGTATTGTGACTACCAATTTTTGTCAACTACCATTCAAGCTGTCATTGCAATCAATCTTATATTGTTTCTGCTGTATTGTGCCTACCAATTTGTTGTCAACTACCATTTTAAGCTGTCATTGCAATCAATCATAGCTACCTATGTGCTTTAATATACTGTACCTATAATTTTCTCTCATCTTTTTTTTTCATTCCATGTAATCTGTTATCATTTTTTTGTCTATAAATTTTGCAAGTATTTACCTCCTTAAAATTTTCTTAGATTAAGGACCTGCCCGAAACGCTGCGCGTGCTAGTGGCTTTACAAGACTGTAATTACCATATTTGTATCCTCACATTCCTTATGTACATTCTTGTATATGCATAAATAAATAAATAAATAAGTAAATAAATAAATATCATTAAGGATTATTCATTATAATTATTCCTTAATACTTTATTGTTATGCACTAGTCAATAATTATTTATCATTCATCCTAATTAGCTATTTGATTCATTAAAAATAATTGCTTATCATTATACTATTTGTTATTATTATTATTATATAATAATAATTTATTTATTAATTTATTATTTATTAATTTATATAATAAATTAATTTATTATATATTAATTTATTATATATTAATTTATTATTTACCATTATAAAATAAACAAGTCCCCAATCTGAGCACGTTTTCTTCCAACCTCAGAAAATACAGTTTTGATATTCCTAGAGTACGACTTAATCAAACTAGAAATGCTCTACAAATCAAGGGGCCCAGAATGTGGAATGACCTTCCCAACCATGTTAAAGACTGTACCTCTCTCAACCAGTTTAAGATAAAAACGAAGCTATACCTAATAAATTCCCTGTAACCTACCTTACCCTTCTATTGTTGTTATAATTAACAGTGTGTGGGCTATGGGGTACTGGTACTATTAAGGGGTAAGGGTAGTTAGAAGACAGAGTATCAAATATGGGAGAGCTAAAAGGCCCGGCCCCCAAAATAAACTATCCACAGTAGTAATAACTTGCTACAAGACCATATATGTTAGTCTAAGGGTTGATCAATGCGCTCCCACACTGGAAGAAGAGATACTCTGTAATTCATGTACTTATTTATTAACCCCTTAACAACCCCCCCATATACACTCACACCAATAACAATAATAATAATAACTTTACCACACTATCTTACGTTAAGAGCCTTGGTCCACATAGGCAGGATACAAGGTTTACACTAATAACAAGCTAGGGTAAAGTACTACTGGATAAGCACTGAAGGTGGATGCAGCTTAGGGTAGTGAAACCACGTGGGACCCTAATACAAAACACAACCCTTAGGGGTACCCAAACACTCGCAAAATACTATCCCCAGGTCTCACCAATCGTTACTACCAGAGTAGGCACACTTAACACCATATAATACTTAACTTAAGGGTACAGGAACTTAGGGTAAGGGAAATAAGTAAGAGGAGAAGGGAGAAGAGTAGGGGTGCAGCCACAGAGTAGGTCTTATCCGCACGAACACCAGCCAGAGAAGAGAGAGCTCCTAGCGACCAGCTGGCCTCCCTCATGTTGTGGTGCCGGAAGGAGCCTAATTGATCGTGCAGCTAAGCACATTAAAGATCTTCCCCTATGCAACGTATTGTTACTTTATGAATGATTAGAAAGTATTAGTAAGCAAAGTTGGTGCCTATGTTATTATTTAATAATCAACCCCCAGCTCAGTCTTTAAATGCTCTTTGAGAAACAATAATAGTCTTACGTCTGGCAGGGAATATACAAACAATTGTCGTTCGAGTTGCACTCAACTTGTACTACTAGAAAGTTTAATAGCTCAATTTTGACCTCTGGTTTCCACTGGAGAACCCAGGGTCGTAACACTTCTCCCCCCTTCAGAGAAAAAAAAATGTGACTACTAGAATAGTAGTCATATTTTTTTGTAAGAGTATACAGTGAATAAAAAGAAAAAAACATATGACAAAAACAAAAAATCAATCAAAAACCATTTCTCTGCAAAAAAAAAAATACAAAGGAGTTCTCTGAAAGAAAAAAACACAAAAAATAAAAGAACAGGGAAGTAAAGAAATTGGACACGGAATATTTAATGTCACAGGAGAACCTAAAAAAAATAACTAAAGCATGACAGTTGGTAAATGGCTTTCTGTGGCTCAGATGAATGTTATTCAGGCAACCAGGACAGAGCGTCGGCCATCACGTTGAGTCTGCCCGGTAGGTGGGTAATGGAAAGATTGAAGTCCTGTAGGTACAACGCCCACCTGAGGATGCGTTTATTCTTACCCTTCATCTGAGTTAGGAAAACTAGTGGGTTATGGTCCGTGTACACTTCCACTATATTACCTGTGAGGTAAACTTCGAACTTTTTACATGTTAACACTAGCGCCAACGCCTCTTTTTCTACCACTGAATAATTGCGTTGCGCCTTGTCGAATTTCACAGAGTAATAATATACTGGGTGTTCCACCTGATCATCCCCAGTTTGCAACAACACTGCACCAGCACCCGAGTCAGACGCGTCAACATGAATTTTAAACGGTCGGTCGAACCTTGGACTAGCAAGCACTGGGGCGGAAGCTAAGATCAATTTCAAATTTTTAAATGCCTCTGCACAGTCTGATGACCACTTAAATTTAACGGCTTTCCGCAACAAGTCTGTGAGAGGAGTGGCAACACTGGAAAAGTTCTGACAAAAACGTCGATAGTACGCACACATACCGATAAATCTTTGAACGTCCTTTTTAGACTTTAGTACTGGATACTCCAGAATGGCACTGATTTTACCTTGCCGAGGTAACACTTTTTCTTGGCCCACTTCATAACCGAGGTACGTCACTGTGCCTTGGCCAAAATGACACTTTTAGCATTTAAGGTAAGATTTGCCCTTTTCAAGATGGCAAACAACTGGCGTAACCTAGCTATGTGGTCAGCCCAATTACTGTCAAACAGCACGATATCATCTAAATACGCCCGACAATTTGGCACCTTAGCGAGTAGAGAGTTCATGAGTCTCTGGAACGTGGCCGGAGCATTACGCAAGCCGAACGGTAACACTTGATACTCAAAAACACCCTCGGGTGTCACAAACGCCGTTAGCTGTTTAGCACGTTCAGTGAGTGGGATTTGATAATACCCCCTCGAGAGGTCGAATTTCGAAACGTACTTGGCATTTCCCAACTCGTCGATGCAGTCCTCGAGGGGGGGGCAGCGGATAGGCATCCACAATGGTCACCTTGTTGAGCTGCCGTTAGTCGGTGCATAATCGCCAGGAGCCGTCTGGTTTGGGGACCAAAAGGCAGGGCGAGCACCAAGAGCCCTGGCTCGGCCGGATGAGGCCGTGCTGGAGCAAGAAGTCGACCTCCTTCCGTACGATGGCCTTCTTTTCTGGACTCATCCGATAGGGTTGAAGGCGAATGGGAGTGTAGTCCAACTCGACATCGTGGCAAATGGCATCAGTCTGGGTCGGGACCTCCCCGAACAGACTGGAGAATTCATCAACCAACGACTGCACCTCTTCACGTTGGGCCATCTGCAAATGGGACAGTCCCTCCACAGCATTCACAGAACTAGAATTATTGAAAATGAGATTAGTTGGGTCCCCAGAACAATCATCCCCTCTCTCACTGGAAATGGAAACATTGGTTAGGGCAATGGGCCTGGGGCCCTGGAACTTCTTCAGTCGATTTACATGTATGAGCATTACCTGGTTACGTTTGTCAGAGTGCCTCACTTTGTACGTGAGGTCCCCAGTCTTTTCTGTCACAATGTAGGGGCCTTCGTACTTGTGGGACATAGTGTTCCCTAGTCGAGGCTTTAATACCAGGACAGGGTCGCCAGGCTGAAATACCCGTAACTTAGATTTAGCATCGTTACGTTCTTTCATCTTTTCTTGGGCCTTGCCAAGATACTTAAATGCAGCCGCCTTGCAGTCCTTGAGTCTCTGGTGGTGTTGCGCAAAGAAAGCCGAACCTTCGGATAACGTTACGTTCCCTAACAGATTCTCCTGTAACATTTGCAAGGGTCCACGAACTTTATGGCCAAAGACTAACTCAAAAGGAGAACAGCCCAGTGAACTTTGTAATCCCTCTCTAGCCGCAAACAAAACATACGGTAAATTCTCATCCCAGAAGGTGTGGGAACTCTCGCACGATGTCTTCAACATCTGCTTCAGAGTTAGATGGAAACGTTCAATTACCCCCTGACTCTGTGGATGGTATGGGCTGGAAACCTTATGAGTTATTCCATGTTCCTTACAAAATTGCTCGAAAACATCAGACTTAAAATTAGTACCATTGTCAGTTTGCACGACCCGAGGCAGTCCAAAAGTGGAAAAAAATTGCAACATACGAGCAACAACAGTTTTTGCTCGGATGTTCCTTACAGCAAAAGCCTCTGGGTAACGAGTAGTGATACACATCATCGTGATTAGGTAAATATTACCAGACTTAGTTCTAGGTAATGGTCCAACACAGTCCATTACCACCTGAGAAAATGGTTCCTCTGGCACGACAATAGGCCGTAGAGGAGCTTTAGGTGGAGTCTGGTTTGGTTTCCCAACCAGTTGACAAACAATACACGCATTACAAAATTTTGCCACATCGCTTTTCAGCTTGGGCCAGAAAAAATACTTAAAAATTTTGTGATACGTAATATTAATACCTTGATGTCCCCCCATAGGATCATCATGAGCAGCTGCCAAAACTCTTTCTCTATAGCAGGTCGGCAACATAACCTGGTGGACTACCTCCCACTCATTTGACAAGGGAGCACTCTGTGGTCTCCATTTTCTCATCAAAATCCGATCATTGTAGTAGTACCCAGTTGCTGCGTCTACAATTTCCTCCATAGAGACGGCTGTCTCATGACAATCTGCAAGAGTGGGGTCAGCTTTCTGTAACTCACTCAAGGAGGCATCTAGGCCTTGGTCAGATGCCATTGGCCGAGGCTCAACAGTGTTCTCCTCCACCTCCCCACTACTCTCGGTAGATGGTGGTGGCAGGCTCTGCACAATGTCCTCGGCCACGTCATCGAGTCGGGCCATGAATGTGTCCGCGAGGTCCACTTGGTTTTCACCACTCGGAAAGTTCCTTGTGTCCTCGGGATTTACCACCTTGGCAAGCACAGGGCTGCCCTTACATTTAAGTCCCATAGACCTGGTCACCGCGCACGCAGGGTACACAACATTATCCTCTGCGGCGGGTGGATCCAGGCAAACCTTAGGGGTAGGCAACATAATAGGCAGTCTGGAGTCCCCTACCTTATCCCCTGCTAAATCATTACCAACTATTACATCAACATTAGGGAAAGGTAGGTATGAAGTGACTCCGACTGTACAAACACCCTTGTGGAAATCAGATTCCAGGGTAACCTTATGGAGGGGTACTGCCCGAGTATCACTAGTGACACCCTCGACCAGTACCACCTCTCCAGTGTCGAGAGTGTTGGCACCTTGCAATGCACTCTCTAAAATTAAAGTCTGGATGGCACCGGTGTCTCGGAAGATCACCACGTCCTTCCAGGAAGAACCCTCAGACAAAAGTAGTCTCCCTTTCGATAAGAATGGGGTAAGCAAGTCCAACCACTGTGGGTTGGAGGTCTTACTCCCTAACCCTTCCGAAGGCCTCAAGCCCTGTGTCACAACTAGAGCATTGGGTCTTTTTTCTGGGTACAGTTGCCAACAACGGCTAATATTGTGGTTTGAACGATTACAGTGACCACAAAAACGTCGGGGAGAAGAGACATTACTAACAGAATTACCCTTCGGTTCACCTTTAGGTGCCGTTGGGCTAGACACTTTAACAGGGTTAGTTATGTCTGAAACAGAAGGTGCATTAGGTAAAGGGTTAGAATGAGCTGGTCTGGACTGGCTGTGGGTATAAGTTTTGCTACTCTGTGGGGTATAATTATTTTTATTGGGCCTTTTGCCCGCCAATTGGTAGTTTTCTGCCAACTTGGCCAAATCCCCTATTTTAGAATTTACCTCTACCCTTCCTCTAATGTAATGTGATACGTTCTCTGGAATAATATCTATAAAATGCTCCATTAAAACTAAGTTCCTGAGAGCCTCGTATGTTTCGGCTTTCGCCGAGCGAATCCATCTATCAAATAATCGAATTTGATCATTCACAAATTCAGTGAGCGGTTGGTTGTGAGTAGGTCTAAGGTTGCGATAAACTTGGCGGTGAGCTTCAGGAGTAATTTCATATGCCCGCAAAATACATTCCCTGACTTTATCATATTCGAAACACTCGTCGTCAGGCATGTTTATAAAAATATCTTGTGCTTTACCCCTAAGTCTTCCCTGTAGGATTTTCACCCACTCTTCCTTTGGCCAGTTCATGGACATGGCCAATCTCTGAAAATGGTTGAAAAACCTTTCAGGGTCCGACTCGGAAAATTCAGGCAAATTATGCTTTTTCTCATAATGCCTGGGGTTTGAATCCCCGGCAGGTGGAGGTCCAGTGGCATTCGCTCTAATTCTAGCCTCCTCGGTTTTGAGTCTTTGCTCCTCTAAATTTTATTTTTGCTAACTCTAAAGCTAATTCTCTATCCCTATGAGTTGCACTTTCTGCTTGGCTAGGCTGGCATAAAGGTGTATCACTTGCCAATAGTTCTTCATCAATACAATGTTGTAATATTTCATTCACCAAAGTCCACTTTTTATCCGCGTCATTTAATTCTAGGCCAAATTCCTGGCCTAACAATACTAAATTAGACTTTTTAAGTTTCTTTATCTCTACCACTGAAGGTTCCCTTGCCAGTTTCTGCATTTCAGATGACATCACTAACAATTTTAGCTCCCAGCCAAAGAAAAAATTAAAAAATAAAAATTGGAAAAAAAAACAAAAATTTGCACGGCCCCTAACACAAGGCCACACTAACCTTAATCGTGAAGGGATCCAGCTGGGTGTCCAGTCAGTGCAAGAATGTCCTTTGCTAGATGAGCTGGACCCTAGGCTAGCACACAACCGTTCTGCGGAAAACAAAAAATTTTAATTTTGGCACTCAAGAATCTAATTTTTTACACTTATAATGTTCCTCCCGGACTGGCCAACCACTTGTTATAATTAACAGTGTGTGGGCTATGGGGTACTGGTACTATTAAGGGGTAAGGGTAGTTAGAAGACAGAGTATCAAATATGGGAGAGCTAAAAGGCCCGGCCCCCAAAATAAACTATCCACAGTAGTAATAACTTGCTACAAGACCATATATGTTAGTCTAAGGGTTGATCAATGCGCTCCCACACTGGAAGAAGAGATACTCTGTAATTCATGTACTTATTTATTAACCCCTTAACAACCCCCCCATATACACTCACACCAATAACAATAATAATAATAACTTTACCACACTATCTTACGTTAAGAGCCTTGGTCCACATAGGCAGGATACAAGGTTTACACTAATAACAAGTTAGGGTAAAGTACTACTGGATAAGCACTGAAGCTGGATGCAGCTTAGGGTAGTGAAACCACGTGGGACCCTAATACAAAACACAACCCTTAGGGGTACCCAAACACTGGCAAAATACTATCCCCAGGTCTCACCAATCGTTACTACCAGAGTAGGCACACTTAACACCATATAATACTTAACTTAAGGGTACAGGAACTTAGGGTAAGGGAAATAAGTAAGAGGAGAAGGGAGAAGAGTAGGGGTGCAGCCACAGAGTAGGTCTTATCCGCACGAACACCAGCCAGAGAAGAGAGAGCTCCTAGCGACCAGCTGGCCTCCCTCATGTCGTGGTGCCGGAAGGAGCCTAATTGATCGTGCAGCTAAGCACACTAAAGATCTTCCCCTATGCAACGTATTGTTACTTTATGAATGATTAGAAAGTATTAGTAAGCAAAGTTGGTGCCTATGTTATTATTTAATAATCAATCCCCAGCTCAGTCTTTAAATGCTCTTTGAGAAACATTAATAGTCTTACGTCTGGCAGGGAAGATACAAACAATTGCCGTTCGAGTTGCACTCAATTTGTACTACTAGAAAGTTTAATAGCTCAATTTTGACCTCTGGTTTCCACTGGAGAACCCAGGGTCGTAACAATTGTCAACCAATGTCTGTTTTTTTTAAAGAGCGCTGTTTGTCGACATAATTGCATTTGTGCTGCTTTTTCAGCTCTTTTCATTCTACTCTTTATGCTCAATTAGTATTAAGCTTGTCATTTAAGTTTTTCATGCCCGAAACGCTTTGCGTAATAGTGGCTTTAGGCATTGTATGTACTAGCTCTACCTATAAGTCAACCAATCTTTGTAAAAGTTTTTTGTATGTATGTACCTTACCTAAATAAACATTTATTTATTTATTTATTTATTTATATATATATATATATATATTTTTTTTTTTTTTTATACATAGGGTACCACCTCTGGTGCAAGTGTAGGGACCCACCCAGCAAACACAGAACGTTTGTGAACGTTTTTAAATGGTGCCACAAAGGTAATACTCTAACATTTGACATAAATACGTATTTTTGACGTTCTTAAAACCACTAGATATAACTAAAAACATGTATTCTTGAGACACAGTTTTTTAAGATTTATGTAAAAATTTAAAAATAGTAGTGAATGCTATGGAATTATAATGTTTTCATGCTTTATATATAAAAATAAACAATTTTCAGTCAACATTTCGTTTTTTTTGTTTACTTTATGTAAACCTTTCCAATTTACGTTCTTATAACATAAATATAACATTTATATGTCGTCAATATGACGTTATTTCCACGACATCGTTACGTTATTATAATGTTATATTAACGTATAATTCCGGTATAAAAAAGCTGAAATATATTGAGCTTTATATTTTAAACCTTGTAAAATTGTCGTAAAACTTGGAATAAGACACTAAGCATGCTTTATTTATGAAAATATAGAAACACATCAACAAAAACATAAACCACATGTCACCTAGCTATAATTCTTTGTCTTTCTAGAGAATGTAATTTACGCTTTGACAATCTTTCTTCATATGACAGGTTTCTATTTTGGGGTATTAACTTTGTTATCCTCCGCTGGACGCATTCTAGTAAATTTATAACCATGATGTGGATATACTGTGACCAAAAGTGAAGTGCATATATATCTAAATGGAGCCTACCCAGAGCAAGATATATATGAAGAACTATGAACCGATATCTTAATTATTACTAATGTTTCAATACATAAATCCCAGTGTTCTGTTTGCCTTATTACGAACATTTATTCATTGATTTTTGTTTTTTTTAAATTCTTACTAATCATAACTCCCAGATTCCTTTCATAATTCGACTTCATAATCTCAGCACCATGCATGCATCTAGCTTATATCTTGTAACTCGATCTATCGTCATTACCTATCCTTTAAACCTTACATTTGTCAGTATTAAACGGCCTCCCCCAATCTTTTGACCATATTTCAGTACCCAATTTAGATCGTTTGATCGATCAATTTAGACCTCCTTGTATCATGTATCATCATACATGATGATAAAATGATACACACTACTGGGTATACTGATGATATAATGATACACACTACTTGTTATGCTAACATGCAGAACACTCTTAACTCTGTATTAGTCTCATGTCAGGACTTAGGTTTAGTCATATCTCAGCAGAGGAAACAAAGATACTAAACGGGTGTCCACCCCAGGCAGGGAGGAGCTGTTCACAAGATGCAACTGTATGATGGCTCCCAGCTTGACTATGTTAACAGATTCAAATACCTTAAAACTTGCCTTGTATTGTCCTTTTGTATTCAAACTCTGTCGTCAGTATAAAGAGAGGCTCCATAAGCCCTCTTGGAGATGTTGCAGGTTATCACTCAGGCTATGGTGCCAATGTTACAATTGTCAAAATGATGTACCTTGCATACATCAGATCTTTAGTGGATTTTGCTGCACCTCTGCTTGCCTTGATGACTGAAAGAAAGCTTAAAGGGCTTGAAAACTTGCAGAACGAAGCCTTAAAGATAATCTTTGGATGCCCCTCGTACCACAAAGATACTTAACATGAGGAAGGAACTTAATATTCCGAGCGTTGTTTATCGTGTTACTGAAATTAACTGTCAAATTGGTATAAAAATGCTAAGGCTAGCTCATCCTAACTCTTGCACAGAAGCCTTCCAGAATGTCTTTATTGAAGGTCAACATTGTTTCATGTGGCACTGTATCAAAAGCTTTGCTAAAGTCAAGGTACACAACATCACAATCCTTACCACTATCAACTGCCTCAACTATGCTGGAATAAAAAGAGAGCAAATTTGTTAAACATGAACGGCCATGTGTAAAACCATGTGTTGCAACTTAACCCCATTGATTCTAAATCTTTGATTCCTTTGGTATAGCCATGCCCTAATTCAGCTTAATATAGAATCCACAATATAGTGAGCCTCTATCTTTTAATCAGTCTTTTATGTGGCACTGTATCAAAAGCTTATTTTATGAGTGGGGAGTCCGTATAAACAACTGGGCCTCTACCCCCTTCAATCCGAACTATTTTCCTTGCTTCTTGCACTGAAATGTGTACAAGTCTCTAAACTGATACATTAATTGTGACTCTTTATCATCCTTAATTGCTCTCAACTCTTTAAGACATACTGTAACATGCACGTGTCTGAAGCTAGACACAAATACAACAAAATTATTAATGATAACAAGAGACTTCGAACTAGGTACCTCACAGGAAGGTGTCCTCAGTCCTACCTTATTTAATACCTTAATAAACACGCTGTTAAACTCTGTACCGAGCAAACCCAACGTCCACATCATTATAGCTATGCTGATGATATAATGATACACACCACTGGGTATGCTGATGATATAATGATACACACAACTGGGTATGCTGATGATATAATGATACACACAACTGGGTATGCCGATGATATAATGATACACACCACTGGGTATGCTGATGATATAATGATACACACAACTAGGTATGCCGATGATATAATGATACACACCACTGTGTATGCTGATGATATAATGATACACATAACTGGGTATGCCTATGATATAATGATACACACAACTGGGTATGCTGATGATATAATGATACACACAACTGGGTATGATGATGATATAGATACACACCACTGGGTATGCTGATGATATAATGATACACACCACTGGGTATGCTAACATGCAGAACACTCTTAACTCTGTATTAGACTCATGTCAGGACCTAGGTTTAATTATCTCAGCAGAGAAAACAAAGATACTAAATCGGCGCCCACCCAGGCAGGGAGGAGCTGTTCGCAAGATGCAACTGTCTGATGGCTCCCAGCTTGACTATGTAAACAGATTCAAATACCTTGGCCTTGAGGTGCCACTGTATAGTCCTGTTGTATTCAGACTCTGTCGTCAGTATAAAGAGAGGCTCCGAGCTCTCAAGGCTGTTGCAGGTTATCACTCAGGCTATGGTGCCAATGTCAGAATTGTCAAAATGATGTACCTTGCATACATCAGATCTTTAGTGGATTATGCTGCACCTCTGCTTGTTTTGATGCCTGAAAGAAAGCTTGGAGGGCTTGAAAAATTGCAGAACGAAGCCTTGAGGATAATCCTTGGTTGCCCTCGTACAACAAAAGATACTTAATATGAGAAAGGAACTTAATATTCCGAGCGTTGTTGATCGTGTTACTGAAATTAACTGTCAAATTAGTATTAAAATGCTTAGGCTAACTCATCCTAGTCCTTGCACAGAAGCCCTCCAGAATTTCTTTATTGAAGATCAGCATTGTTCCAAATGGATAACAAAAACTGGAACTCAACTCAGAATGTATCAGGTTCATGATTTGTACCAAGAGAAACAACAACGGCACTTTCTTGCACCGTGGGAGGTTACACCCTTTCCAGTTTTAATCCCTCCCTTTCCACCCAAGAAGCAAATTAGAAATCAGCCCAAACTTCGTCTTGAGGCAAAGCTAAACGCCTTAAGCCATATTGATGCTCTGTCCACAGAGCATTCTCTCTCTCAAATCATATACACTGATGGTTCCCTACACCGCACCACAGGTGCAACTGGAAGTGCAGTTGTTCTGACAATGGGCGATGGCCTATACTTTGAGTGGGGAGTCCGTATAAACAATTGGGCCTCTACCTTTCAGACTGAACTATTTGCTTGCTCCTTGCACTGAAATGTGTACAAGTCTCCAAACTTGATACATTAATT